>NW_017670345.1:0-4180 GCF_001879085.1 Nicotiana attenuata | reverse complement strand
AACTCAACTCAATCCTCTAGTATAGCTTTACCCTTCGAATTCACCACCAAACCGCTCGAATCTAGTCACAAATTACTTGAGTGTATCAACAAAGGCTAATCTAATAAATTTGAATGCATGAAAAGTGAATTTCCCAAAGTTTGTTCAAAAATCCCCAAAATGCCCCCGGGCCCACGTGGTCAAAACCCGACCACCCATTCCCCCATGAACTCAGATATATAAGTTATTTTGGAATCGGACCTCAAATTGAGGTCCAAAACCCCCAAATTTTGAAACCCGAGTTCTACCCTAAAATTCCCAAATTCCCCCATTAAAATCTTTGTTTTGAAGTTGAAATTATGTTTAAAGATGTTAAAAAGCAAGGAAAATAAGTTAGAAATCACTTACCAATCGTTTTGAAGGAGAAGAATCGTTTGGAAAATCACCTTTTATGTTTTGGGTTTTGAAAAAAGTGCAAAATGATTGAAAATCTCAGATTTATATACTTTGCTGGAGGACTGGCGCGGACCGCGCAAATATGCCCCGCGGCCTCGCCGAGGAAGGGAGGGAAAACAACTCTCTGAAGCTACCCAGCGCGGACCGCACGATTTTGGTGTGCGGCCGCGCTGGTGTCTTGCACCTGGGGCCTTCTCTGAATCTCCCAGCGCGGACCGCACGAACTTGGTGCGCGGCCGCGCTGTTCAAACCAAGGCTGAGGACCCCTCTGAATCTGGCCACGCAGACCGCGCGGACTGCTCCGCGGCCGCGTGGCTTCCAGCGCGGATCGCGCGGGAATGACCGCGGCCGCGCTGGGGCCTGCAACACTGCAACATCTGTTACTTTAAGCCTAAGGCCTCCCGGGACCTACTCAAAACTCACCCGAGCCCTCGGGGCTCCAAACTAAGCATACACACTAACTCAATAACATCCTACGAACTCATCCGTGTGATCCAATCGCCAAAACAACATCGAAATCATCAAATTAGGCCTCAAGACCCATGATTTCCTCCCAATTTTCATAAGACATCAAGTTTAGAGTTTTTGTCCATAACACGTCAAACGACGTCCAAATCTAACCAAACTTTATGGCAATTGTTTAAATCACATTTAAGACTTGTGCCGGGCGCCGGAACCAAAATACGAGCCCAACAGCACAGTCTTCTAAACAAATAACACTTTCAAATTCTTTAATTATTTTCAGAAAACAATTTCACACATTAATTCATTTCCTTGGACTCGGAACCTCGGAATTTGATTCCGGGCACACCCCCAAGTCTCATATTTTCCTACGGACCCTCCGGGACTGTCGAATCACGAGTACGGGTCCGTTTGCCCAAAACGTTGACCGAAGTCAAACTTAATCAATTAAAACATCAAAATTTTTATTATCTTTCTCACAAATTCATATATATACGTTCCGGCTACGCGCCCGGACTGCGCACACAAATTCGAGGCAACCCCCAAGTGAGGTTTTCACGGCCTCAGAGATACGGAGTGAGTAGGAATACAGGTGATGACCCTTCAGGTCGTCACATTCTCCACCTCTAAAACAACCGTTCGTCCTCGAACGGACAAAAGGAAGGAGTACCTGAGTGGAGAAAAGATGGGGATAACGACTCCGCATATCAGACTCGGACTCCCAGGTCGATGCCCGACCTCTCCACTGAACACGAACAGAAGGAAAACTCTTGGATCTCAACTGACAAATCTGCCGGTCCAGAATAGCTACCGGCTCCTCCTCATAGGATAAGTCCTTGTCCAACTGGACAGTACTGAGATCTAACACGTGGGTAGGATCGCCGTGATACCTACGAAGCATAGATACATGGAAAACTGGGTGCACGGCTCATAAGCTAGGTGGCAACGCAAGTCTATAAGCCACCTCACCCACTCGATCAAGAATCTCAAACGGGCCGATGTACCTAGGGCTAAGCTTGCCCTTCTTCCCAAATCTCATCACGCCCTTCATAGGCGACACTCGGAGCAATACTCGCTCACAAACCATGAAAGCTACATCTCGAACCTTACGGTCTGCATAACTCTTCTGCCTAGACTGAGCTGAATGAAACCTCTCCTGAATGATCTTGACCTTATCTAAGGCCTCCTGAACTAAATCTGTACCCAATAATAGAGCCTCTCCCGGCTCAAACCATCCGACTGGAGATCGACATCGCCTAACATACAACGCCTCATAAGGAGCCATCTGAATGCTGGATTGGTAGCTGTTGTTGTAGGCAAACTCCGCTAAAGGCAAGAACTGGTCCCACGAGCCTCCCAAATCAATGACACAGGCTCGGAGTATATCCTCCAATATCTGAATAGTCCTCTCGGACTGGCCGTCCGTCTGAGGATGGAACGCTGTGCTCAACTGAACCTGGGTGCCCAACTCCTGCTGAACTGCTCTCCAGAAGCGCGAGGTAAACTGCGTACACCGATCCGAAATAATAGATACCGGCACCCCATGAAGGCGAACAATCTCTCGGATGTAGATCTCAGCTAACCTCTCCGATGAATAAGTGGCTGCAACAGGGATAAAATGCGCTGACTTGGTCAGCCTATCAACAATGACCCAAATAGCATCAAACTTCTTCCGAGTCATCGGAAGTCCAGTAACGAAATCCATGGTGATCCTCTCCCACTTCCACTCGGGAAGCTCAATCCTCTAAAACAAACCACCAGGCCTCTGATGCTCGTACTTAACCTGCTGACAGTTCAAACATCGAGCCACATATGCAACAATATCTTTCTTCATCCTACGCCACCAATAAAGCTGCCGCAAGTCCTGATACATCTTCGCGGCGCCCGGGTGAATAGAATACCGAGAACTATGCGCCTCCGCTAAGATCAACTCTCGAATCCCATCGACATTGGGCACACAAACTCGCCCCTGCAATCTCAAAACACCATCACCATCTAAGGTCGTGGCACCTCCACGCTGTACCGTGTCTCTCAGGACACACAAATGGGGATCATCAAACTGCCGATCACGGATACGCTCCAATAGAGAAGAACGAGCGACCGTACAAGCTAACACTCTGCTAGGCTCAGATATGTCCAACCTCACAAATCGATTGGCCAAGGCCTGAATATCCAAAGCAAGCGGTCTCTGGCTGACCGGAATATAAGCAAGACTACCCATGCTGGCGGACTTCCTACTCAATGCATCGGCCACCACATTGGCTCTCCCCGAGTGGTACAAGATAGTAACATCATAATTTTTCAATAACTCCAACCACCTCCTCTGCCTCAAGTTCAACTCCTTTTGCTTGAACAAGTACTGAAGACTCTTGTGATCAGTGTACACCTCACACGTCACACCATATAGGTAATGCCACCAAATCTTCAAAGCATGAACTATGGATGCCAACTCTAGGTCATGAACCGGATAATTCTTCTCGTGGATCTTCAACTGCCTCGAAGCATAAGCAATGACTCTGTCATCCTGCATCAATACTGCACCAAGTCCAATACGGGAAGCATCACAATAAACTGTATAAGGCCCTGAGCTTGTGGGTAAAACCAATATCGGTGCTGTAGTCAGAGCTGACTTGAGCTTCTGAAAGCTCGCCTCACACTCGTCCGACCATCTGAACTGGGCACCCTTCTGGGTCAACCTGGTCATCGGGGCTGCTATGGATGAAAACCCCTCCACAAATCGACGATAGTAGCCTGCTAAACCCAAGAAACTCCGAATCTCAGTAGCTGATGCTGGTCGAGGCCAGTTCTTGACTGCCTCAATCTTCTTCGGGTCCACCTGAATACCCTCTATTGATACAACATGACCCAGAAATGCGACCGAACTCAACCAGAACTCGCACTTCGAGAACTTAGCATACAACTGACTATCCTTCAGAGTCTGAAGAACCACCCTGATGTGCTGCTCGTGCTCCTCCTGGCTGTGGGAGTACACCAAAATATCATCAATAAAGACTATCACGAACATGTCCAAATAAGGTCTGAACACTCGGTTCATCAACTCCATAAATGCGGCTGGGGCATTGGTCAACCCAAACGACATGACCAGGAACTCATAATGCCCATACCGAGTACGGAAAGCTGTCTTAGGGACAACGGATGCCCTAATCCTCAACTGGTGGTAGCCAGATCTCAAGTCTATCTTGGAAAACACCCTCGCACCCTGAAGCTGGTCAAACAAATCATCAATCCTCGGCAGTGGATACTTGTTCTTAATCTTCACTTT
>NW_017670344.1:897672-933885 GCF_001879085.1 Nicotiana attenuata | reverse complement strand
GGTTTCTAAGGAAAGTGTGTCCATACTCGAGCAGAAACTGTTGAAATTTCAGGAGGAAGTTGATCAAGTTCGGAACTTGGCAAGCTTGTCATTCTCCCTCACCACCCCAGATGTCAATTTTCCAAGCACTCAGAACCCCACACCTCCACAAAACATCCCAAAACCACAAAACCATCCCGCTCCTCTCCACCACTGCAATACTTGCCACACCTCCAACAATACTCCACTGCTCATCCCGGAACCTTTGAACCCCACAAATGACCACTGCTACACCCAACACAATACCCCCATCTACGTGGAGACCATGCCACACTCCACCCAGCCCATCTCAAGCACACTCGAGTCCAATGATAAGGACTCGCTCATCCGAAATTTGGCCGAAGAGCTTAAAAAGTTGACAAGCAGAATTCAAGGCGTTGAAGGCGGTAAGGGAATTAAGGGGCTAAACTATGAAGATCTGTGCATACAGCCCGATGTCGAACTGCCCGAGGGGTACAAACCTCCCAAGTTCGAAATGTTTGACGGCACAGGGGATCCCAGGGTTCACTTGAGAACATACTGTGACAAGCTTGTCAGAGTAGGAAGATAAAATCCGCATGAAGCTTTTCATGAGGAGCTTGAAGGGAGATGCCTTATCTTGGTACATTAGCCAGGATCCGAAGAAGTGGTCAAATTGGGTAAGCATGGCGTCTGATTTTATGGACAGATTCAGGTTGAACACGGACAATGCACCAGATGTGTTATATATCCAAAACTTGAAAAAGAAACCCATAGAAACCTTCCGCGAGTATGCCACTCGCTGGAGATCAGAAGCTGCTAAGGTCAGACCGGCCTTAGAGGAAGAACAAATGAACAAGTTTTTCGTCCGGGCTTAGGACCCACAATATTATGAGAGGCTGATGCTAATTGAGAATCATAAATTTTCTGATATCATCAAGCTAGGAGAAAGGATCGAGGAAGGCATCAAGAGTGGTATGGTTACGAACTTTGAAGCCTTGCAGGCTACCAATAAGGTTTTACAATCTGGTGGCACGTCCAAGAAAAGGGATGTAGGTGTTGTAATGGTTGCACAGAGAACCAAATCCCCTATCAAGTACCAAACATACCCAATACCTCCAATCACATATCAGCCTACCCCAAATTACCAAGCACCCTCACCCACTTACGAAACTCCACCACCCGCTTATCAATCATCTCCCACGTATCAGCCCACTTCACCCAAATACTTCCAACCAGCACATGTTTACCAAGCCTACAACACCCAACCATCCCACTATCAATCACCGCCCCACGTCAAAACTTCCCTAGATGTCGACCAAATTTCGACCGTAGACCTCCCAAACAGTATACCGCCATTGCTGAACCAATTGACCGGCTGTACGAAAGACTCAAAGCTGCTGGTTATGTCACCCCTATCCGTGCCATAACCCCAGAAAACTCTTCTCAGTGGGTTAATCCAAGTAAATCCTGTTCATACCATTCCTGCATGAAAGGACATACCATTGATGAATGTCGCTCTCTGCAGGATAAGATCCAGACTTTGATTGACAATAAGATCATTGTAGCAAAGGAGCCTGCTCCAAATGTCCGCAATAACCCTCTGCCAGACCATAAGGGCGGAGGTGTTCACATGATCGAGATAGAGGACGACTGGGACCCCAAGGGATCAATCGGTTTAATCACAGAAGGCGACGATCCAAAGAAGCCAGTAGTCACCCTCAATCCGATTGTGGTCCAGATTCAGCCTTCTGGGGACGCCGAGGTAAATATGTCCATGCCACTCGAGTTTGATGCATCATCATCTACAAAGATGCCAACACCAGTTGAGGTCGAATTCGTGTCTCCAACAAAGGCACCTACACCATTCGAAGTTGCAGTCTTACCGCCTAAGGGGCTTGCTCCGTTCGGGGTAAAGATAGACACGCCAATTCCAGTGGCAATGTCAGCCATAACACCGTTCCATACAAAGGCTATACCATGGGACTACACAACCGAAGCCAGAAGAAAGGGGAAGGTCAAGTTCGGGGAAACCGTTACGGCACAGGGTATGACAAGAACCGACAGGATTTATACCCCGGAACATTTCGCTGAGTCAAGCAAGCAGGCCTCTAGTCAGCCAACCATCACTAAAACTGGGCCCGACGATCTCTGGAGAAAGATACAAGCCAAAGAATACTCAGTCATTGATCAACTGAACAAAACACCGGCACAGATTTCTATCCTTGCTTTGTTACAAAGTTCCGATACACACAAGAATGCCTTGTTAAGAGTGCTGAGCGAGGCATATGTACCGAGCAACATCACCGGAGGAGAGATGGCAAACATGGTAGGGCAGGTATTGGAAAGTCACAAAATCGCTTTTCATGAAGATGAGCTACCACCGGAGGGGTTGAGTCACAACAAGGCGTTGCACATCACTGTACAATGCGAAAATTATTTTATCACAAGAATCCTGATTGATGGAGGGTCCAGCCTCAACATTTGTCCGTTGGTAACACTCAGGACGTTGGGAAAAGGGCTGCATGAAATCAAGGACTGGGCCATCAACGTCAAAGCTTTCGACGGTTCTCAAAGGTCTACTATTGGGGAGATTAGCTTGTGTTTGCAAATAGGGCCTACTTGGTTTGATGTTGATTTTCAAGTGATAGACGTACCGGCATCTTACAATCTGTTGTTGGGACGACCATGGATTCATGCCGCGGGGGCCGTAACGTCAACACTACATCAGGCAGTGAAGTTTGAGTGGAATTACCAAGAGGTGATCATTCACGGCGACGGTAGCAATCCCATATACAGTCGCCAGACCATTCCAACGATTGGAGGAAGAAGAAGGATAGGCGGGGAAACTTACCACCACATCGAGCGAGTCAACGCCGTTGATAAGGATAAGTGGTGGGATAACAAAATTGAAAGCATATTGAACTGGAGCGGGTATGAACCTGGCAAGCGACTTGCCAAGAATCTCCAAGGAATCGTTAAGCCCATCAAGCTCAAGAAACACGGCACCACCTTTGGATTGGGGTATGAGTATACCTGGAAAGAATTCAACGAATGGTCGCCACCCTGGCGCGGTCCTTACTATCCATTGGAGCAGCCAATACCCTGTTTGGAGCAGACTTTCCAGCCGGCCGAGGTTATCTACGGGTCAGAAGAAGAAGAAGCACTGGCAGCAATGAGGAATTTGTTCCTAGAAGACGATGATATGGATTGCTGTGACGTTTTTGAGGAGGAGGGGGAGGAAGGCCCTTCCATACTGGCTGTAAGCAGAGGAGCATGCCTCAAAAACTGGACCATCAGAACCACCAGAGCCCGGCGAGCCTCGGGGTAGCAAGGCTGAACATGCATCATGCACCATTTTATTTTACTAGTTTACTTTCCTTTCGCATTTTCTTAATTTTCGCAAGAAAGAGCTCCAATGTTCAAAAACAATTATGGAATTTATCAAAGCATTTCGGTTTTCTTATAAATCTTACTATTTTCTCTCATACAACATTACTATTACTTATCTTGATGAGCCAATGACTGTGACATGCAAATAGGGGTGGCATCGGTCGGTTCGGTTCGGTTATGAATATTATCGGTTTAGCATATCGGTTATCGGTTTACAAATTTGATAAACCGATAACCGAACCGGTAAGATTTTGTTTATCGGGTATCGGTTAATCGGTTATCGATCATTATCGGTGCGGTTATCGGTTTATACGATAAGATAACTCGATTTAGAGTTAAGCAAAAAAGAGAAGACAATTCACTTGAGTTAAGCAAAAAAGAGAAGAATTCACATATAGTATACTAAAGACTTACGCTAGGAGTAACTAGTAAGGTCTATGAAGAATGAAGATGAAGCAACTGAAGAGTGCGGTTGAGAAAGAGTAGGAGAGAATGAACTAAAGTCCTAGCATTTGTACATACTTAAGGGTAAAGTCATAATTTTATTAATTCTTATTGGGTTATCGGTTAACCCATTAACAAAATTGGCAAACCGAGGCCCGAACCGATAACCCAATGGTAAAAAAATTCTAAACCGTTATCGAACCGTTAACCCAATAACTCGATACTGATAACCCAATAAACAATTAATGGTTCGGGTTATCAGTTGTACCCGATATATGCCCAGCCCTACATGCAACGAGACAACGCAACAAACAGACATAGATTCAGAGGAAGATGATATACTGGAAGAGATTGTTAAAGAAATTGAGAATTTTGACAACAGACCTAAGTCCAACCTGGACGAGACTGAGATAGTTAACCTGGGAGATGCAGGAAACATCAAAGAAACACGAATCAACGTTCATCTTTCACCATTAGAAAAGGAAGAATACACAGAGTTTCTAAGAGAATATGAGGACATATTCGCCGGGTCGTATGATGACATGACTGGGCTAAGTACATCGATTGTGGCACACAAACTGCCGACTGATCCAACATGTCCACCGGTGAAGCAGAAGCTCAGAAAATTCAAGCCAGATATGAGTTTGAAAATCAAGGAAGAAGTCACCAAGCAGGTCAAAGCCAAGGTTCTCAGGGTAGTAGAATATCCAACATGGTTAGCCAACATTGTGCCAGTACTGAAGAAGGATGGGAAGGTTAGAGTCTGTGTCGACTACCGGGATCTCAACCGGGACAGTCCAAAAGACGACTTCCCCTTGCCAAACATACACATCCTGATTGACTATTGCGCCAAGCATGAGTTGCAATCATTTGTTTCGCGAGTTATCATCAGATCTGGATGGATGAAGAAGATGCTGAGAAAACGGCTTTCATTGTGCCGTGGGGGATGTACTGCTACAAGATGATGCCATTCGGGTTAAAGAATGCAGGGGCCACCTACATGAGGGCTATGACTACCATTTTTCACGACATGATACATCAGGAGATCGAAGTATATGTAGATGATGTCATCATCAAGTCCAAGAAAGCCACTAATCACATAGAAGATTTGAGGAAGTTCTTCAATAGACTGCGAAGGTACAACCTGAAACTAAATCCCGCAAAATGTGCATTCGGGGTTCCAGCTGGAAAATTACTTGGGTTTATTGTGAGTCGCTGGGGAATAGAACTGGATCCATCGAAGATCAAAGCCATTTAAGAATTGCCACCACCAAGGAACAAGAAAGACATAATGAGCTTCTTGGGGAGACTTAACTACATCAGCCGGTTCATAGCACAATCAACAGTTATCTGTGAGCCGATATTCAAGATGTTGAAGAAGGATGCCACCACCAAATGGACTGATGACTGCCAGAAAGCTTTCGACAGAATCAAGGAATACTTGTCAACGCCACCAGTTTTGGTCCCGCCCGAGCCGGGCAGACCTTTGCTACTCTACATTGCAGTGTTGGATGATGCCTTCGGTTGCGTCCTCGGGCATCATGATGAGACGGGAAAGAAAGAACATGCCATTTACTACCTCAGCAAAAAGTTCACTCCGTACGAGGCCCGGTATTCTTTGTTGGAATGCACCTGCTGTGCTTTAACTTGGGTAGCTCAGAAACTGAGACATTACTTATGTGCCTATACCACGTATCTCATATCAAGGATGGATCCTTTGAAGTACATCTTTCAGAAACCCATGCCCACTTGCAAGCTCGCCAAATGGCAGATCCTGTTGAGTGAATTCGATATTGTCTACATAACTCAGAAAGCAGCCAAAGGACAAACACTAGAGGATCACCTTGTTGAAAACCCTATGGATGGAGAATACGAGCCCCTAAAGACGTATTTTCCAGATGAAGAGGTATCATTCATAGGAGAAGATATTGCAGAGTCCTATGATGGTTGGAGAATGTTTTTCGACGGAGCAGCAAATTTCAAAGAAGTTGGCATAGGGGCAGTCCTAGTATCAGAAACCGGTCAACACTATCCAATATCTGCCAAGCTCAGATTCCCGTGCACCAACAACATGGCCGAGTACGAAGCCTGCATCTTAGGGCTTAAGATGGCCATTGACATGAACATCCAAGAGTTGCTAATAATTGGGGATTCGAACCTACTCATACATCAGGTACGAGGAGAATGGGCGACCAAGAATTCCAAGATACTCCCTTATCTGCACCATGTACAGGAGTTGAGGAAAAGGTTCGCAAAGACAAAGTTCCAACATGTTCCCAGAGTCCAAAATGAGTTTGCTGATGCATTGGCTACCCTATCGTCCATGATACAGCATCCAGATACAAACTTCATTGATCCTATTCCTGTGAAATCCATAATCAGCCAGCTTATTGTGCTCATGTCGAAGAAGAAGCAAATGGAAAACCTTGGTTTCACGACATCAAGGAATATTTGGCCAAAGGAGAATACCCAGAGCTTGCAAATACCACTTAGAAATGCACACTTCGAAGATTGTCCAACAATTTCTTTCACAGCGGAGGAATCCTGTATAGGAGGACTCCAGATTTGGGTTTGCTAAGGTGTGTCGACGCGAAGGAAGCATCTAAACAGCTGGAGGAAATTCATGCCGGGACCTGTGGTCCGCATATGAACGACTTTGTCTTAACCAAGAAGATACTCCGTGCTGGTTACTTCTGGATGACTATAGAGACGAACTTCATCCAGTACGTCTGAAAATGCCACCGCTGCCAGATACATGCAGATATGATACGGGTGCCACCAAATGAGCTTAATACAACAAGCTCACCATGGCCTTTCGCCGCTTGGGGGATGGATGTTATTGGACCTATCGAGCCTGCCGCCTACAATGGGCACAGATTCATCTTAGTGGCAGTTGACTATTTCACCAAATGGGTCGAAGCAGCATCATACAGAGTAGTGACTAAGAAAGTCGTGACGGACTTCGTCCGCGACCGCATTGTTTGTCGATTCGGTATCCTAGAGTCAATCATTACTGATAATGGCTCCAACCTCAACAGTGACTTGATGAAAGCCATGTGTGAAACCTTCAAGATCAAGCACAAGAACTCTACAGCCTACAGACCGCAGATGAACGGAGCCGTGGAAGCTGCCAACAAAAACATTAAGAAGATACTGAGAAAAATGGTAGAGAAGCTATCGTTCGCTCTATTGGGGTATCACACCACAGTCCGAACATCAACTAGGGCAATCCCCTATATGCTTGTTTATGGTACGGAAGACGTCATTCCCGCCGAAATAGAAATTCCTTCCCTAAGGATCATACAAGAAGCTGAGCTCGACGACGCAGAATGGGTGAGAAGCCGCTACGAGCAGCTGGCTCTTATAGATGGGAAGAGAATGAATGCAGTTTTCCACGGTCAGCTTTATCAGAACAGAATGTCCAGAGCTTTCTACAAGAGGGTCAGGCCAAGACGGTTCACACCAGGGCAGCTGGTGTTGAAGAAAATTTTCCCGCATCAAGATGAAGCCAAAGGGAAATTCTCTCCTAACTGGCAGGGTCCATACATAGTTCATCGGGTTCTGACAGGAGGAGCCCTTATACTTGCAGAAATGGATGGAGAAGTTTGGCTAAAACCAATCAACTCAGATGCAGTCAAGCGCTACTATGTGTAATCTTATATTTTCCTATATGATGTAATTTGAACTACGTCTGACCTGATTCCCGTTTAAGAGGGGATACGTAGGCAGCCTTATGGGTTGGGTCACAATTCATTAAAATTTTCATTCCCCCCGCAATTGGAAACTGGGGCAGAATTTTGAGGAGGACCCTCAAAATTCCGAAGTAACTTCAGCCGATCATCGCAAGCAGCCGTCAGAAGTATCAACCCATTAAACTAGGGCAGAATTTTGAGGAGGACCCTCAAAATTCCGTAACGAGAGAGGTTGCAATGTCCTGAACCACGTCACAGTCGTCGGTTCATCTAAAAACTATTTCTTAAATATGTACTTATGTCATATCTTTAACAAACTCATACATATTTATTACCGAAATCACTTTGTTCAGCAACGCTACCCCCATGATACATACCGTGTCATCAGATCAGATCCGAGAAGATCAAGCAAAGTCAGCCGAAACACGAACTAATCTTTCCCCTTTACAAAACTCACAATTTTTCTTTGGATACAGGCACCCAAATAGCAAAAACATATATTATACACTCGTACTGTTCAGGAATACAACTCTCACTGTCACACACATTCACAGTTGCTATCCGCATACAGTACCCCCAGCAGCCACGATATCGCAATCGGCTATCAGCTATCAGCTAAGAAATTCTATTACTATTCACCTTTTTATTTCTGCATTGCATAAGGCTACCATTCTGCCTTCCGAGACTAAGCATTGTCTCCATCTGCATTTCTGCATTGCATAAGGCTGACATTCTGCCTTCCGAGGTTAAGCTCTACCTCCATCTGCATGGCTGAAAGATCGCCACCTTTATTTATGTCCTGCATCGGCTGAAAGATCGCCACCTTTATTCATATCCTGCATCGGCTGAAAGATCGCCACCTTTATTTATGTCTTGCATCGGCTGAAATATCGCCATCTTTATTTATGTCCTGCATCGGCTGAAAGATCGCCATCTTTATTTACGCTTTCATGGACTGAAAAATCGCCACCTATCGCATTGCATGGTCTGAACGATCGCCAAATTTGTCCAAAGGTGTCATTGTTCGGAGGCACCCTTCGCATAGCCCGAGAATGCCACGCCATGGCCTGAGGACCCCTTTTAATCTCTTGCATATCATTATTCAAAGGCATCAAGTTCGGAGGCATCATTCTCATAGCCCGAGAGCATCATTTCATAGCCTGCGAATCCTTTATTATATGCTTCATGGCGTAGGACATCATGGTCTAAGGACGTCATCCTAACCGTCCGAAGACAGCATTCGTGGTCCGACGGGAATTTGCATCACGTTTAATTTTTCCGCACGATATACGCTTGTATTGCTTGTTTGTAGGTAAGCCGACGAGCAACAGCCGTTTTAGCAGGAACGATCACGCTCCAGTTCCCGTAGCCCTGTCAGACTTTAACTATCCATCACAACCTAAATATCGCGTCCGTTCTTGAAAGATCTCCATCGGCATATCCCGCCAATGGATCCTGAACTACATATGGCATGATTCCTATAAGACCAGGGATATGTAGCCAGCTCAGGAACCAGAGCACGGTCAACCTCTTCAAACCGTTTCACTCGGTCAAAATTGGCCATCATATCTTTACCCGACAACACTTCCACCGTTCCCGGATAAAGAGGGGCAGCTGTTGATACCCAATTTTTCTCTGTATATTCTATATATGCAAAATACTTTCAAAATAGCATACATATGCATATATAAGTATGCCCAAATGTTTTATGTATTTTACCTAATTTTTAAAGGATTTTTTAATCAATTTATTGTCCTATTTGACAGTAAAAAACCAATAATTGTTCCTCAAATTATTATTTTGGTGAATAACTTATTTTATTCTCACATTTATACCAAAATATAGCTAAGGTAATTTTTGCGCATTTTTACAAATTTATTTAGTAATTTTAAAGATAAATTGCATACAATTGCAATTTTAGCCTATTTTGAGATTTAATAGCTTTTTATAATTATGAAATTGGCTCCACTATTTTCATTTTAATATTTATATATTATTAATTAATTTAGTACCTTTAGTTTGTTTCTAGAAATTATCTTACTATTTTTTATAAAATAAAAAGGGAAAAACTGGCTATTTAAATACTAGCCCTGTTTTCATTTCAATTATAGCCTAAATCAACCCCCAATTAAAACCCAATTTCAATCTTAAACGGGCTAACCCAATTTCGATTTAACTCGCCCCTGACCCAACTAAAACCTACCCGATCCATATCCCCTCTTATCTTGGTCGTTGATCTCTGAGATCAACGGCCCCTATTCATTCTTGCCTTTTTAATCCAAACGACTACCCTAATCCCCTCATTCCTCGTCTATCAGCCGCCTCTAAACACCTCACTCTCTCAAACTCTCTCGAATGCTCTCAAAACCCTAGTCGTCTCCTACCGTCTCCAACCTTGAAACCACCGGAATCCATGGCTTCTAAGGCCATGGGAGGCTTAAACTCACCTCCCTTTGCTCTTATACGCTTGGTACTCGAAGGTTCGAGGTCTGACCTCGAATGTGTTCATTCAGATCTCCACCGATCCAAGGTTCTACGGCCATCTCCGGCTTTGCTCCGGCGTATCCTGGTCTTCTGAGCCTGATTCTGATCTTCTCCGACTCAGATCGGACCTTTTCAAAGCCTTTCTCATTTTAGGGTTCTTCTGAAACCCTAAATATTCGAGGTTTTCTCCAATTTTTCTTAAATCAGTTGTGTATCCATGCTCTATTCGAGTCTTCAAACAGTTTCCCCCACTTTCTTCCAAAAATTACTTTCAAAATCGATTCTTTTTCGATTTAGGGCTTTCTGAAATGTTTAAAATATTTCTCTGACTTTTCTTTTCCCTTTATTTGTGTGTATTTGTCTCTACTGTGCTCATATGTTTCCTTTCTACCACACATGTTCTTCTGTGCTTTTTAATATTTCGTTTTCTTACTATGTCTCTATACCCTGCTCTCATATGTTTATCTCACTGTGTTTCCTATATCATGTTCTCGCATGCTTTCTACTCTTGTGCTTTTTCTTTTACCATGTTCTTGTATGGTCTTTTACTGACTTTTCTACTCCTTTCATGAATGTTCTTTACTGTGTTCTATATGCTCCACGCTTGTGTTTCTTCTACCATATTTTCCATATTATGTTCTCATGGGCTTTCTACTATGTTCTGGTATTTCTTCTACTATGTCCTGCTATACTGTACCTTTCTACTGTGTTCTTTGATATTTTCCTTCTATTGTTCCTTGTTTAGGTCTTTTCTGAGACAAAACTTTCTTAAGCATGTTTCTTCTACTCTTTCTACTATGTTTGCATGTGTTCTCATGAGTTTCTGAAAGAAACCCCTGAGCATGTTTCGACTACTTGCTTTCTCATCTCTGTATTTGATTCAAGGTGGAAACCCTAGAATTTGGGAGTTCTGCCGAGGTTTGGTAATGTGATTGAACTAGGGTTCTATTTTAGAACCCTTGACTCTCTAAGACTAATTTTTGAGTTTTTGAACTAAGTCTGAACATCTTTGCTTACATACAACTCTGAACTTTTAATTTTTTTTCCTACACTAGACTCTTCTACTGATTGGCATGACAGTTTTTTCATGTTTAAACATGTCTGTATGCTTTATATGTGTGATAAATCTTTCTTCAAAGAGGTTTTCAAACTAGTGATTGACTCAGAATTCGTTTTTAATAGGTCTAATTGATTGTTTTCCTTAAGTGAAAACATTTTCCATCTTTCTGACTTGGTTCATTCATACCAAATCTCAGGCCTTGTGATTTCTTGGTTGTTAATTGATTTTCTTTCCTTAAATTGTACAACCGTGTATTTCAGAGACCTTGTCCTTAAATAACCTTTATGTATTTACCCTCAATTGCATGCTTTACACAAGTGCTTGATTAATTTCTTTCCTTAATTGTTTTATATCCGTTTGAATCTGAATCTCTTAATTAAGGGAAGCCTTGTGTAATTGATTGACAATCAGTTTTCAAACTATTTTCTTACCTTATTCCTGCTTGCTTTCTATACTATAAATACACGACCCCTCTTTTCACGAAGCACACAGGATTAGCACATTTCAGACCTCACAATTTCACAATCTCTCTTGAACTCACTCATAGTATTCTGTCTTCCTGTTTGTACTTTGGCTTTTACAAGACTACTGCTCTTCTTACTTGTTTCCTTGAAACTGGTGTGTCCTAATTTTAGTTTTCAACATCACCCCAATGTGTTTACTTACAGTCTTTATATCCATGACTACTTTACTGTCTATGTAGAGTTCAATATTTAATTTAGCATGCCTACATTCTATTGCCTGTTTCTACTGTGAATTTTTTCTCCCTATCCCATTACCCCTATGTGTTTGTGAGTAGTGACTTAGGGCATGGCAATAATAGTTGTTGTCCATGAACTGGGTTCTGAATCAATGAGGTCTTAACCTCTAAAACAGGCTGGAGGGTATGCCAGCACATCCCATTGCTAGGTATGCCCATCAGCCTGCTCTTCTTGTGTTCTTGCAAATTCCCCACTTCCCTATGCCCCTATGTGCACTGATTTTAAGCTATTCCCTTTTCCTCTCCCCTTTGAGATTTCCCCTTCTGCACTTACACTCTCTCCTAGTTTCTAAGTTTTGCCCCTCTCTTGTGAGCCTTGCTTTGAGACCTTGAGTTCCCTCTGAACTTGGGCACCTGAGGGCTTGCCCTTGCATACTGCATTATGTCTTAATCCTGTAATGTATTTGTGTGTGAGCACTGCCCGGAGTCCACATGAGGCCCTTAGGGAACTCTGACACGCCCCAAATGAGAGAAAGGCTTTTAAAATCGGATCTTTGGAGTTGGTTCATATCATGTTTCAGACAAGGAGCCTGAATTAGGCTCCCCTTGGTTGTACTTTTAATTTTTGATGTAATTTTGCTTTTTCTTATTCCATGCTGGGCTGTAATAACTTTGTAATTAACTTTCGGGGATGTTTAGTAAAAAGGGAGGGGTGACTATGCATGAAAAGGGTAGATAACTTGCCTATAGGAATCTTTAATTTCAATTTCTTTCCATATAGTTACCATGCCTATAAGATTTCTGCACTTTCATATAGTTACCATGCCTATAAGACATGCATTTTCATGTAGTTATCATGCCTATAAGATTCCTGCATCTCATTTAGCTATCATGCCCATAAGAAACTCTGCATTCTCATTTAGATACCATGACTATAGGGATTATGCACTTTCATGTAGATAGTATGTCTATAGCTTCTGCACACGCACGTAGAGAATATGCCTATAGGTCTTTTCTGATTCTTGCATACCCGCTTTTCACTAGGCAAACGTGTTTATAGGCCTTAAGTAAAACAATGCAACACCTAGATATCATGTTATAGGATTTCCGCACTCTTCTATGTCTATAACAATGTTCAAAGTTGGCAAACACATAGAAAGCATGCCTATAGGGGTTCTAATTCAAATCTGAATAGCCTCACTCGCTTATGAGTCTAAAATTAGTAGTAATAATGCGTTACCAACAGCAGAACTCGTGTTTTCTAAAATTCGTTTTTAATGAGCAACTTCCCTTTATATCAGCATGTAATCAGTTTATTTTCTTATTTCTGAAATCTGTAGACATCATGCGTATAGGTTTTCGTCTATCACTTAGGCAAGCCTTAGGGTAAAAGTTATAAACTGCAATAGTCTTTATTAATTACAACCAGCGGGCAGGTCTAACTCGGACTTCTTATCTAAAAATATGTGATAAATCAGCTTGCTTTAACTTTTAAGTTTAATCAGACCCTAATCAGTACGTGTAAGACATGCTAAACTATATGCTTTCTCTGATCTAAGGAGGTCTGTTTGAGCCTTATGTGTTTGAATGCCTTTCCCATATTTGCTCTATGTGTTTTGATTGTCGCCCTAGAATTTTGTCCTTTTAAAACTACAAAACCTCATACCCTTTCCCTCTAGGATTAGTAGTCCCAAATGCCTCCGGGACCGATAGGATTGAGGCGGGTAATAGCATGCAATAAGAGAAACGAGATCATTCCGCGTTTAATACCTTAACGGGGTGGGAAAGGGTAGATATGGATATGATGACCACGCGATAACACCATGTGTATAAGTGGTTACCGGGTGTTGTGTGGGGTGATCCATATTATTTATAAACCTAGGACCCCCCCCCCCCCTCTCTTTTACTTGTTTATTTCATTGTTTATTTTCAAACTATTTTTTTCTCTCAAAATTCAGCTTTTCTTTCGTTTCTTTTTCACTCCATCTATTTGCAACCTTTATGTGAAAATCCCCTCTTATTTGAAGCCTTATTTGTCTATATGTTATTTGTACCCTAAAGTCACAACAATAGCTTGACCGGGAACCACACTAGTAGATTCTGAGGGGTGCCTAACACCTTCCCCTTGGAATAATTTCAAGCCCTTACCCAATCTCTGGTTATCCAAACAAAAGCCTTCTTAGTGTCCTAATGCACTTTAATCATTAGGTGGCGACTCTTCACTTCTCTTAAACCCAATTCCCAAAAGGGAATGAGTTTTCCTCCCAAATGTCATAAACCCGATTTCACGAGAAAAATGGGGCATCGACAATGCCGAACTGGTTGAGAAGGTAAAGATTTTTGAGGTTAAAAACGAGAGGTTACGCATAGTGACTAACGACGCAACCTCGCAGGTCCAAAAGAAGATAGACCTGATTGACCAGCTCCGGGCCGAGATGAAGGAGCTCAAAACTTTGGCCGAGACGCTAAGGAGAAGGACGGACCTTCTGGCCTCGATAAAAGAGACTACCAAAGCGGATTTGGTGTCGGTCAAGGACCTGCTCCGGGTGGGAAAGAATAAACCCGACAAGTGGTCTTGGCTAAATGATGAACTTCGAGCACAACTGCATTCAACCGTCTCGGAACAGGATGACCTCGGCCGGGAATATACTGCACTGAATTCCAAGTTAGAGGCAACCTCATTTTGTTCCTCTGAGGTCGAAGAAATGATGGACAAGTATAAAATTGATGTGGAGATAGCCGAGGCCCGTTTAATAACGAAGCGAAGTATGTAAATCCGCTGTCCGAGAGGGAGACCCTCGAGGAGATTCATGCCCGGGGATTTGATCTGTTGGTCGAGATTGAAGAGGCCAAGAGGCTTGAGGCCGAGGCAAAAGAGCTTTATGAACCCGAAGGTCCCAAAGGTTCCGGTGCCGAGTCGAGCTCCGGTGAAGATTAGACGGAGATTCCTTAGCTCTTTTTTGTTTCCTTTTGTATATTTTCTTTTTTGTTTATTTTGAGGTCGTTTTATCGTGCCTTTGTAAATACTTTTTGGAATATATATATATATATATATATATATATATATATATATATATATGTATATATATATATATATATATATATAANTATTTCCTTCGGCAACACTGGGTCTTTTACATTTCAGCATCTATTTGCAACTTTTATTTGTAGATAGCCCTTAATCCCTTAGCATAAAATTAGACATAATCTGGAGCATCCGTTCTCTCTAAGCACGAATGAGGCCCGATTTCGATGGTAACTCTGAGTAGTTCGTGGCTTCGAAATTTCGATAAAAAGTGAAGGCCTTTAAGATGCTTGAGTGTTTTTGTCATATACGACGGTGTTTTATCGAGGGTAACCCTTTAATAGGTTTTAATCATACATAAGGACCTTACTTTCCGAGTACGGACTTAGACGTCTCCGATCTGTTTTAGGTTGACCGTAGCCTTTCATGTTCGGGCCCTTACTAATAGGCTCAATGCCTCCGGAATGAGATAGCCCGGGCCATCCGATTTTTTATCGGGCGACAGTCCCCGAGTCGGGGTAGCCAGTGGGATCTAGGATGTAGGATCCGTTATCCGTGCTAAGTAATTCAACAGATGCATCGATGGTGCGAAATGTATAGTGATAAAATATAAAAAAACAAAGATTTCTTTCATTGTTTTGTATGTAGAGTACGTAATCGGAGGCGCATAAGCCTTTTGCCATGGCAAGAGTGAGCTACATGGGTACGGATCGTTTGACCATTTGACCCTTATAACGAATTCTAACTATGAAGCCTATTAAGTAATAACACCTTCTAAAGATCCTAGCCTAGTGGGTAATGGCCCCAATATTTGAGGCCGAACTTGTGAGGGCTCGAATACTGTTGGTTCGGTGCTTGTGATCAGTAACTCCGGCTTTAGGCCAGCCATCGAAACTATGCACATTTTACTGTTGCCTTGTTAAAAACCTTGCCGCAAAACCCGCTGCGGGAAAAAACCGGTTCAAGGAAAAAAGAGTAAAACACGTGCTTTCAGACCTAATAGTCACATTTGGGCATGATCGAGTACCTGCACAAGTTAGTCTATAATATAACGAATTTTAAATGGGAATTGTGCTTGTACCTTAGAAGTAGTACCTCTTTAAGTGTGCCACATTCCAGTTATTCGGTAGTTGTACACCGTTTTCGGACTCGAGTTTCTATGAACCTTTCTCGGTTATTCCTGAAACTCTATATGTCCTTCCCAATTCGGGCCTAGTTGTCGTTTGGTTTCCTGGTGTGTAGCATTACTTTCCTTAGCATCATGTCCCAATTTTAAATTGTCAAAAGTTAGCTCTTCGGTTGTAGTACCTCCCTACTCGTTTCTTTGGGCGGCCAACCAGACCAGGGCAGTTTCTCGCCTTTCATCCAATAAGTCGAGGCTCGATCATGATTAACGCTTTTGCGCCGTAGACTAGAGAGAATGAGTTGCTCTATTACTCGAATTCGAAGTTGTTCGGTATGCCCACGAGACGCCGGGCAAGATTTCCTTTCATTTTCCTTTTGAATCGATCACTCTCTTTTTCAAGTTTTGGAGTAGAGTTTTGTTCGTCGATACCACTTGACCGCTCCTACTAGGGAGGTAAGTTGTTGATGATATCTTTTTGATTTTGTGGTCTTCGAAAAATTTACTTACCTTGCTGCCGACAAATTATTTTCCGTTGTTCCAAACTATCTCGTCTGGTATCCCAAATTGACATATTATGTGATCCCAGATGAAGTCGATGACCTCTTTCTCCAGAACCTTCTCGAATTCCTGAGCCTTGAACCACTTGGAAAAATAATCGGTCATGAGTAGCATGTACTGGGCTTTACCGGGCGCCCATGGCAGGGACCGACGATGTCCATCCCCCATTTCATAAATGGCCATGGAGACAAGACCGGGTGAAGTACCTCCCCCGGCTGATGAATCATTAGGGCGTGTCTTTGACACTCGTTGCATTTCCATATGAAGTCTTTCGTATCTTTCTTCATTTCATTCCAGTAGTGCCTTCGTGGACTTCTCTCATAGCGTATTCAGTCTCTTCCGGACCCAAGCACCTAGCTAGTGGGCCGAAGAAGGATCTTCTGAACAATTTTACCTCAACTAAGCTGAACCTGGCAGCTTTGGTACGTAGGGCTTTCGATTCCTTGGGATCCGATGGTAATTTTCCCGTCTTTAGATAGTCTATGTATTTGTTTCTCCAATCCCAAGTCAAACTTGTCGAGTTTACCTCGGCGTGACCTTTTTCTACCACTGAGTTCATTAGTTGTACCACTGCCCCAGAGTCGAATTCATCGGAGTTGACAGACGAACCCAAGTTGGCCAATGCATCAGCCTCATTATCCTGATCCTGAGGTACGTGTTGTAGAGTCTATTTTTTTAATTGGTGTAAGGTCACATGCAACATGTCCAAGTACCTCCGCAATCGTTCCTCTTTTAGTTCGAATGTTCCGTTGACTTGTTTTACAACGAGAAGGGAGTCACATTTGTCTTCTATCGGTTCAGCCCCATGCTCTTAGCCAGTTCTAGACCTACAAGCATAGCCTCATACTCAGCTTCATTGTTAGTCAATTTCAATGTTCTAATAGACTGCCTAATTACGTTACCCGTAGGCGGTTTCAATATGATACCGAGCTCAGACCCCTTCACGTTGGAGGCACCATCCGTGAATAGGGTCCAGATCCCCGAGTTAATACCCGAAGTGAGTAGTAACTCCTTTTCGACCTCGGGTATCAAAGCCGGTGTGCAGTCGACCATGAAATCCGCCAAAATCTGAGATTTTATGGCGGTTCGGGATTTATACTTGATATCATTCCCGCTAATTTCTACTGCCCATTTGTCCAATTGGCCCGTGAGCTCGGGTTTATGCATGACATTACTCAGCGGATAGGAGGTCACGACACATATGGGGTGGCATTGAAAGTACTGTTTTAATTTCTTAGAAGCGCTTAGCAAGGCGGGCGCTAATTTTTCTAGGTGAGGATACCTTTTTTCGGCATCACCTAAGGTTCTACTAACATAATAAATAGGAAATTTTGTACCTTCTTCTTCCCGGACCAGGATACCACTTACCACCACAACTCCGAAACCGCCAAGTAAAGGTATAGCTGTTCGTCCGCTTTTAGAGTATTCACCGAGGGGAGGGGGGGTCGGGAGGGGGTGGGCTCGATAGGTATCGCTTGAGTTCTTCCAAAGCTTGCTGGCATTCCAGAGTCAAAGTGAAGATGTTCTTCTTCTTCAATAGTGAGAAGAACCGGTCACTCTTATTCGACGATCTCGAGATGAACCTGCCCAATACGGCTATTTGCCCGATCAGTATTCCTACTGCCTTGATGTTTTCTACTACGGTGATGTCCTCTATGGCCTTTATTTTGTCAGGGTTGGTCTCTATTCCATGATTAGATACCATGAATCTGAGAAACTTGCCTGAGCCGACCCCAAATGCGCACTTCTCCGGGTTTGATTTATGTTGTACTTTCTCAATATGTCGAAGGTTTCCTGCAAATGCTTCAAATGGTCTTCTGCTCGTAGGGACTTAACCAACATATCGTCAATATAAGCTTCCATTTATTTTTCTATTCGTTCTTCAAACATCCGGTTGACTAGGCGTCGGTATGTTGCACCGACGTTCTTTAATCCGAACAACATTATGTTATAGCAGTAGGTGCCAAATTTAGTTATGAAAGAAGACTTTTCTTGATCGCCCGGGTCCATCCATATTTGGTTGTACCTGAAATAGGCGTCGAGAAAACTAAGTATCTCGTGTCGGCCGTTGCGTCGATCATTTAATTGATGTTAGGCAAAGGGAAAGAATCCTTTGGACACACCTTGTTTAAATCCTTATAATCTACACACATCCTCAGTTTATTTCCTTTCTTAGGCACTACCACTATGTTAGCTAACCAATTCGGGTATTTAACTTCCCGGGTGGAACCTATTTTCAGAAGTTTGGATACCTCGTCCTTGATGAATGCGTGTTTGATCTCGGACTGTGGCCTTCTCTTATGCTTAACAGTATGGAACTTTGGATCCAAGCTCCACTTGTGAGTGGTTAGCTCCAGTGGGATCCTTGTCATGTCTAGATAGGACCAGGCAAAATAATCGGTGTTAGCTTTAAGTATATCAATAATTTTTTCCTAAGCTTGGGGGTTAACCCCATGCCCAGGTATATCTTTCGATCCGGTGGGTGCTCAATCAATATAACTTGCTCCAACTCCTCGATCATTGATTGGTGGAGTTAGTGTCATTGGGTGCTATGAATGATCTCGGGACGCTCTAATCATTGATTGCTATTTAGTTTCTTCTTTTTTGGTCGGTTCCTCACTTGTTGATGTTGAAATCGCGGGCACGGGGGTTATTTCATCGGCAACGAACATTTCCCTTGCGGTCGGCTATTCTCCGTAGACCGTTTTGACTCCTTCCGAAGTGGGAAATTTCAGTGCCCGGTGTACGGTCCACGGCACCACTCTCATGTTGTGAAACCACGACCTTCCGAACAACACGTTGCAACTTGTATCTCATTCGGTCACGTAGAACTTTGTTTCTTGGGTGGTCTCGGTAGTATTTACCGGTAAAGTTATCTCACCTTTTGCGGTCTCGCACGCCATGTTGAATCCATTCAATACACGGACCACCAGTATGATTTGATCATGTAACCCCAGTTGTTCTGCGACCCTCGATATGATGATGTTGGTCGAGCTACCTAGATCAATCAACACACGTTTAACCCAAGATTTATTGTTAAGTATAGATATTATCAGTGCGTCATTGTGAGGTTGTACGATGCCTTTGGTGTCTTCTTCACTGAACGAGATAGCTCTTTACGGGACGTGATTAATGAGCGTCTGGTGTTTGTAAAGTTTTTGACTCGTACTCTAACAAATAATAGAATAGAAAGGTGTCGAACTCAAAGAAATTGGGTTATCTATTCTATAGACGTTTCTTGTTTTAATTACTATTTGAGAAAATCAGAAAGAGTTGAGTTGTGAAAAAACTAATTAATAATTCATGAATAGAGCAATAGAAAATCTTTTATTTTTCACAAATATAATTAAAATGTGTTGGGATCCTGACTTCACTTAATATATTTATTATATAGCAGATATATTTATTCTTCAATTTCTATTTCTGATAAATGTATAAATGTCTCTTGCGATTATATTTATATGTTATTACTATAGTTGAACAATTAATTGCACTCCTCTCGGTTATAAAAATTAATCGTCAAAATGATTAGTATTAAAGAACTAGAAATATATACTTGAACTAAAACATACTCTTTTGGCAAGTCCCTTCGGTTACCCTACTTTTTATAACTTACTACTATAATTTTCGCCTATTTCGACATATATATATATATATATATATATATATATATATATATATAATTGAGGTAATAGACAAGGTGACTTGGCACTTTTCATTGGCCATGAGACCTATTTATCTTTTTTCTCCTTTTTCTTAGCCCTCCTCCCCCCTCCCCCGGTTATCTATTCTTCCCACTCTTAAAAGACACGTCCATTACAATTAATAGTTAAAAGGTACGTTCACTACAATTTATTTTTCTATTTCCCATTCATATTTAATACTCATTCAGTTACAATTAGTCACTAGACATTACTCTTTATATTCTTATTTCCCAATGTAAGTTAAAATTGTATTAGCTACTATAAATATTGAAGCACATCTTTTCCTTTGGACAACTTTCGTCTCTTTTTTTTCCATCAATCATTTTTCTGCTTTTCATTCAAAAGTTTCTCGCAACTCTTTGTACAAAAAGGTTCACTCTGTTTCTCTATTATTTTGTGCCTTTTTCTGCCCATTGTTGATGCTTTTGCCACAGTTATTAATTTGTACAATATTTTAATTCTTTTTTCATTGGTTAGGGAGTGGGGATGAGAAGAAGATATTGCGTTATTTGTGGGCAGTATTTGGGAATACAGATTCAAACTTCATGAGTACGCTATTATTAACGATGTATGCATATTTTGCTACTTTTTTAGTATGTTGCAGACTTGTAGTTTAGTGCGAATTCAAATGAAATAACTTTGCCTTTTGTTTGGGATAAATATGTCTTATTTTGGATTTAAGGAATGACTATACTAAATTGACATTGAATTTTGATTATTTTTGAATGATTGCAAAAAAATAAAAATAGAATGTATGATTATACACATGCTAAAAATAAATGACAACTTGAAAAAAAAGTAATTATTTTCCTTAACTCCAAACAATTGAGATGATGTGTGTGCGCATATGCAAACAGTAGGATGAAAAAAGGAACCTTAAAAGGGCACTCAAAACAGGCTATCTGTAACTACCTGACCGGTTATTTTGAGCTCTAGTGCATCGTTCGGAGGTTTGAGGCCTTGAGTAGCTTTACTTCATGTTTTAAAACATGTACACGTGATTCGAATTGAATTTCGGGAAGTTCGGAGTTGATTCGGAAGGAAATTCTCAATTCAGAAGCTTTAACTTGGAAGAGTTGACCAAGATTTGACTTTTGAGTAAACAACCTCGAAATCGAGATTTGAAGGTTCCAATAGGTTCGTATAAAGATTTCGGACATGGGCGTGTGTTTGGGTTGAGTATCGGGTGGTCCAGGAGCATTTCAGTACTTATTGTGGAAAGTTGGCATTTCAAAGGTTTTAGAATTTCCTAAGTTTGGTTTGAAGCGTACTTTGGTGTTATCGATGTCCGTTTGGGATTTTCGAGCCTTGGAATAGGTTCGTATCGTGATATATGACTTGTACGTAAAGTTTGGCGTCATTCCAGAATGTTTAAGTATGATCCGGATGAGTTCGGCAAAGTTTATAAGTTTGAAAGTATAAAGAAAGGTTTCGATCGTCGATTCGTAGTTTAGATATTTCTTTGTGTTATTTGAGGCCTCGAGCAGGTTCATGCTATATTTTGGGACTTGTTCGTGTGATTGGTCTGGGTCCCGGGAGCCTCGGGTGTGATTCAGGGTAGTTTCGGATCATTTCACCTTGTCTTGAAGATGCTGGTTTCTAGTGTTAGATTTGTTCGTCGCGATCGCGATGAAGTGCTCGCGATCGCGATGAAGGGCTCGCGATTGTGTAGTGTTGATTGGGAATTTGTTCTTTGCGATCGTGCAAGGGGGCTCGCGATCGCAGTGCTTGGTCAGTTGGTTCATCGTGTTCGCGTGGGTGGAGCCGCAAACGCAAAGTGTTAGCAAGGTGGCATGGGTTTGGAAGGTTGTTCTCGCGACCGTAGGAGTTGGTGATCGCATAAGTTGTTGGTCTGAGGCAGGAAGGCTTGGCCTTTGCGTTCGCGTAGAGTGAATCTAGGGCAGCTTATTTTTGGCATTCGCGATTGTGAAGGTATTCCCGTGATCGTGAAGAAGAAGTACCTGGGCATACTTGTTTTAAATCAGGACCTAGCTCTCATTTCTCTCATTTTTCACTTGGATGGCCGAATTTGGGGAGTTGTTTTGATGAGTTATTCATGAAGCAACACAAGGTAAGTGATTCCCACTTATTGCAAGTTAAATACATTAGTTATATATGGATTAAACATCAAAATTGATGGAAAATGTACGATTTTTGGTAAAAGCCCTAGAATTGATATTTTTGGATACTGATCATGAAATTTGACATGGTATTTGGAATAAATCATATATTTTAGTTTGTAGCATCATGGGTAAAGTTTATCTTCAAATATTTACGGAAACTGGACATGTGTGCCCGAGGGTTGACTTGGTTGACTTTTCAAGCGGAGTTGGGAATTGTTATAAATTTATTTATCGTAAGCGTTGGAGTATATTTTTATTGGTTTTCATGATTGTTTGACTAGTTTCGGATCGATGGGCACTGGTTTGAGGTGCTAGAGAGGCGTTGGAGCAGGTTATAGAACTTCGGAGAGAGGTAAGTCTCTTTTCTAACCCTGTGAGGGAGAAACTACCCCTTCAATGATGTATTTGATATGTGCTACTTGTTGTGGGGGCCACATACATATGAGGTGACGAGAGTCCCTACGTAGCTAGATTCATGTTATGTCCGGATAGACGTAGGCCTTTATTATGTTATTACTTGCATTATATGAACTCAATTTGGTAGTTTAACTTGCTTGAATTAATAAGCAAGAATTTAGTTAAAGATTGTGATAAATCTAGCTTCATTATCTAGATATTTGGCGGACTGTTAATCATTGAGGAGAATTTATATTCTTTTGTGGGCTTACCTTGAAGTTGTAAATACATAATTCGCAAATCCGAAGAGTTTCGTTATTCCTCTGGATCGGGTCGAATGCCTCGTCAATATTTATATATATTATGGGATGCATTCATGGATCGGGCCGTACGACCTCGGCAGTGTATATACACGATTATATGGATAGGGCCGAATGACCTCGGCATAATTCGTGTGTAGAAATCGCTAAGAGTTCGAGTACCCACGAGATTACCCTCTTTATTGAACTTGGAAATTTTATGATATTTCTTTATGACCGAAGATCGAATTTTTAATTGCTGGTTCTTATATTATTACGATAGCATGTGGCACCTAGGGATTTTAAATTGATGATATTTTTGCTAATGAATTTTGTTATCTACTTTTCTTGTCCTATTTGATCTTGTTGTATTTCATGCCTACCTATGATTCCTGCATTTATTTATTGGACCTCTAGTAAGTGTCAATGTCGATCCCTCGTCACCACTTCTCCGGTGTTAGGCTAGATATTTGCTGGGCATGCATTGATTTACGTACTCATGCTACATTTCTGCACTAAATGTGCAGGATCTAACAGGTTCATTTGATGGACATCCTGGCGCATAGGCGCAGCTACTGAGGAGACTTTATGGTGAGCTGCCCTCTATGTTATGCACCGTAGCCCTCAGAGTCTCAATCTTATTTATTTACTTTATCTTGTCTATTTCATATTCCATACAGATGTATTATTATTATTGCCCTCTTTAGCTGATGCTCATGCACTTGTGACACCAGATTTTGGGATGTTCTATAATTTGTTTGTGGTTTTGCATAGCATTTATACTCTTTTATTATCTATTCTATTTAAATCGTAAGTTTCCATGATTTTAATGTGTTAATTTATTTGTCTAATAAAATTCACAATTTTGAAAATAATAAAATGAATAAAAAAGTTGGTAGATCATCGTTGACTTGCCTAACGGCGATGTTGCACACCATCACGACCTATAGTGAGTTTTGGGTCGTGACAGCTTGGTATTAAAGCTCTAGGTTCACTTAGGTATCACGAGTCATGCGCGAGTCTAGTAGACTCTTGCAGATTGGTACGGAGACGTCTGTACTTATCTTCGGGAAGATACAGGGATGTTAGGATCATTTCCCTTCTTGATTTCTCATCGTACGGTTTGGTTTCATTGAAGCTTATGCCTGAAGTTCCTTCCTACTCATTCTTCTACGATGTTGAGAGCTCGTTATCAATTGGGCATCGAGGAGTTGTAGTGGTACTGCAGATGTGGTGCTGTATGTTTCTCCCTGCATATTCGAGAGAGCTATTATCGTCGTCTTATGGAAGGTATTTCAGTTGTTTCAGCGGAGTGTCAGTATTGCCTACAGTTTGGAGGCTATGCATATTGTGTTATGATGTCCGTGCGTTGTTATCGCGCAGTATTGGTGTAAATGGTAGAGTGCTTATCTATGTATCACGGAAGTGAATGGCGCGAAAGGAGGATTTCTTGGTTCATGGTTTAGAGGTTTGACATTTAATTCAAACGGAGGAAAGGCAATGGGACTATGGATGTTCAAGCTTGGGTTAGCGGAGTAGCAAGACTTGATAGTGTCGAGCGTGGTGGAATTCTCATTATGGTGTGGTGTCGTCGTTCTTGTTGGGGCACATCAAGGCCCGTCAGTGTTATGGTCTTCTTTGATTCGCCTTCGGGGCAGGGTGTTGTGAAATGGTGCCTAAGAAGCGGTTATCAGATGGTGGTGTGTAGTTGTTTCAGAGTCGAATCGGTGTTCCTAATGTTGATGGCTCGAGAAAGATGATCTTCGAGGAGGCTTAGAATTGGTAGTAATTTACCAGTTCGAGTGCTACAAAGATGAATTATAATTTGAGGTAGTATTTTGGGAGTGAAGGAGGAGGAAGGACATGGTGGGGTGTTTCGCGGTGGTTGAATTACTAACAGGTCAAGTATGAACAACAGAGGCCGAGTAGTTACTTAAGGAGATGGTTGACCGAAGTGGCAGTGGCAGAGTAGCGTATCGATTTTGTGGTAGGCTAGCCAAATTACTTAGGGACGTTTAGAAAAATTTGGGGATCATAGTGGAGAGTAATTACGTCTATGGATTTCACTTGCTATGGTGGCTTTGTGCTTTGGAAGTTTAAATATGACGGAAAGAGTTTGCTTGGGATGTAATATGACTTCAAGTTTTGGATGCATCGTTGAACCTTCGTTTGATGTTGATAGGAATGAACAAGCACTTTCGACTGGGGGGAGAGCATGGACTTAGGAGGATTAGCTGATTTTGTGATGGTGCTAATCAGGGCAATATCGTAGGAAGATGTCGATATAGGGTTGTATAGGTGGACTATCTCCTGTGAGGTGTTAGGAATTCCTCGAATCCTAGTAAAGTTCCTCTGGAGAACTTTATTTTCTGTCCAACATGAAGTATGTACTACAATGTGAGCTGGGATCGCTTGAATAAGATGGTGTAGCAATCAGGAGGTCGAGTGTGTGTTTGGAGATGATAATTCGGGTTATGTCATGCAAGTTTAACAAGAGATTGTGAGGAATTTGGTGGAGCGACGGTGCGAAATCATGGTAACCAAGGAGGAGGAGTCATTATGAATTAAGGATTCATGCAATTGTGGCTTGAAGCTTAAGTGGGGGAGCCCACCGTCTAGGATTGGGTAATGCGATTGTGTGCCTTGCCAGTACCGGGTTATCAGTACGTTGGTGGATTAGTTATGATTAAGGAAAGAGATTATCAAGGGTATTTCGTGCAAGGAATTTGATGCACGTGTGCTACATTCCACTTTATCGGTTCGTGTGCAGATGTCGGGACGACTCACAGTTTATGCTTCTTGTGGATGTCATGTACAAGGAAGAGAATTTGTCGGATTTCTTCTTTGAAAGTGTTCATATGCTAGCAGAGCACTAGTGGTTGTTATATAATCGGGACCAGGCCAGAGTGGGTGACTCTCATCAATGGTTCTTGTGGGTTCAAAAAAAAATTAAAGTGCCGTCTCTGAGGATTTTGGGTTCGTTATGTGGCTGAAGACTGGGATTTTGCAGCAATGTGAAGAATATTGTGGGAATTTCTATGATTATCATCGGGTCTATGGTGCAGTGTTAGAGAAATAGCTTTGGATTCGTAGAAGATCTTCCGGAAGGGGTATATGAGTTGGAGATACTATTGAGTGCACAAGGAGGGTATGAGATGGCTTATGGGTATTGAGATAATGTGGTCTCATGATTTGGTTCACTCGAAATGGGTGTTGTTGGAGGTCCGTTATGTGTTTGAATAGGACTATTATTCCAAAGGCAAGTCAAGAGTCAATTGGAAGAAGTTGAGTCAGTTAGTAATGGTTCGAATCAGCATGGTTGTGGAAATGATCGGTTCCTTCGGTGCATTAAGCTATGCAGGTGGTTTGTGGCTGGATGTGCGAGCTTGACAGGCACCATAATTTACTTGATTTAGGAGGTATTTGATTCTGATGGCCTTGTTATGTGTAAATGGATCCCAGAATCGTTATGGCGGCTTAGACCACGACTTCAGTTCTGTGTCTTTCGCAGTTATGGGAAGTTGGTTGTGTGTTGCGATTCGACTTTTGAAATGAATTAAGTGAAAGGTTTCTAGCCAATGAAGTGTTTGTTCTACTAGTTGTTCAGGGGTTATGGTGATTCTTGTACGCTCGCGTAGCGGCATGATAGGTGCATTAAGCAGGATGGAAATTGGAAGTTGAGGCTTAAGGTTGCAGTTCAGTTTTGACAAGAATGTCACGGGCTCGGAAGAGCGGGGGAGGAATTCAGATGTTCAGAGTAAGCTAGTGTTATCTTAATGTCGCCTAAGGACGGTGTTCCGTGGAAGAGGCATTGTGCAATGGTTTGTGGATTTTTAACTGGCATTACAGAGATGGCATGGTCGATGGCCATTGATGTTTAGATTTTACTACCTGGTGTGGAAGGTTGTGGGAGTATATCCCACGGGGAGATCGTATAAGTGTGATGTGTTAGTCATGATTGTTAGAGATTGACATCAAGTATGAGGACTTTGGTATTGTTGCCAATGGGAGAGGTTATGACCAAGAGGCGCTCTTTTCCTTTGGTTGTGGACTGTGGAAGTCGTTCCAGATTTGACGATTGATCATATGTGTCATGGAAAGGGTCATTACGGATCTTTGGGTGGTTATTGACCTATTTTGGGATGACCGGAATCGACTTTGAGGTCTGTGGATAGGCCTTATGTGGAGGTATATGTAATATCAGAACAGACGTGTTTATTCAGCATAGCATTACTTAGGGATGAGTCTTCAAGCGTGGTGGATGATATTCCTACCTTAGTCCATTTTGGTATAACTATTTTATGCCACTTGGGTTGTGAAATGGCTTGACTACTCACTCGTGTGTTGTGGTCCGCTGAAGCTTGTGGTGTTATATGAGCGAGATGGTTCTCAAGATGCAGGTCATTTATAGCCCCTTAGTCATGCTTGAGTTTTGTAGCGCATGGCGCTATCCGTCTCCCCAGGGTTGTATTTATGCACTTGGCGTGCTTGTGGTCGATATTCCGTCATTTCGTGGGTTTGAGAATTATGTCTTGATGGGTGTTTTCCCTATTGACTTTTATCCTTGGATCGGGTGGCACACCGCAACTGGTATCATGTTTGGAACGGGTTTCATGTCGCAAATGTATTATGTATGGATCGGGTGGCACATCGCCACAAGTATCATGTGTGGATCGAGTTGCACGCCGCAACAGTGAGATGTTGAGTATGGTTGTTTATACTTATTTTGTGTGTCTTGTTTCTCATCTCGGAGTTAGGTTCATAGCATCTGTGTGGCCATTTCTCTTTGCTACGCAGGCTGGGTAGTTCTTTGCCAGAGCTCATTCTTCATTATGGGTCATATTCGAGTTGTAGCTTATTGGCACATTGATAGCATCATATGAGATTTTAGATGGTGTTTGAGGTGGCTTATTGCCCGAGCAGCTTGTACTGGGTGAGACGAGATTATTGGACCTGAGGTTAGTGCGATTGGATTTATGTAAGGTATATTAAAGAGAAAATTTCACTATTCAGTTCAGAATGAGCTAATGGTCTTTTCAAACGGATAAACTCCATGATTTATTGATTTGGCAGGTGGTTATGAGCTTCTACGGGCCGCTTTTATCGTTACAGTATCGTGAGGGTTGGATGAGGGCGTATGTGCGTTATGAGGTATACTACGGACATTAGGTTAGTGAATTTGCAGCTTCTACGGTTGGGGGATGTTATTGCGGGCATACAAATTATGAGGTGCATTTTGTGGTTTCTGCATAGGTGTATGATCATATTTGGTACGGTGGGTTGAGATATATACGGTGTTTGTATGTTAGAATCAGGTCCCGTGGAGAATTCCAGATGTTGGAATTTGGTTCTAAGGCTTGTTGGATAAATTAAAAAGGAAGGATCTTCAGTCTGGCTCGAGCTAATGTGCTCACGTGGGTTTTGGTGGCACGGGTAGGTGCACGAGGTGTTAAACAATGATTTTGGGAAACTCCGGAACGATTCCTTGCACGTTCGAGGACGAACATATGTTTAAGTGGGGGAGAATGTAACGACCGGACCGGTTGTTTTGAGACCTAGAGCGTTGTTCGGCGGTTTGAGACCTTGAGTAGCTTCCCTTCATGTTTTACGACTTGTACGCGTGGTCGGAATTGAATTTCGGGAAGTTCGGAGTTTATTGAGAAGGAAAGTTCTCAATTCGAAAGCTTTAATTTGGACGAGTTGACCAAGGTATTACTTTTGAGTAAACGACCTCAGAATCGAGATATGAAGGTTCCAATAGGTTCGTATGAAGCTTTCGGAATTGGGCGTGCGTTCGCGTTGAGTATCGGGTGGCCCGGGAGCATTTCGGCGCTTATTGTGGAAAGTTGGCATTTTGAAGGTTTTAGAATTTGATATGTTTGGTTTGAAGTGGACTTTGGTGTTATCGATGTTCGTTTGGGGTTCCGAGCCTTTGAATATGTTCATATCGTGATTTGTGACTTGTACGTAAAGTTTGGCATCATTCCGGAATGTTTTGATATGATTCGGACGCGTTCGACAAAGTTTATACACTCTAAGTCATCCCAAAATGTGTATATGAATCGATAAGGCAAAATGTAGGTCACATTCATCAAATTCCTTGCCCGAAATACCCTTGATGTTTTCTTTCTTTAGTCATAACTAGCCTACTAAAGTACAGATAACCAAAATTGCAAGGCACATAACCACGTGACTCATTCATAGGCGGTAGAGTCCCCCACTTAGCTTTAAGTCACACTTACATAAACCCAGAACCCACAATGATCCCTCTTCCTCGATTACCATGATCCCACACTGTTGCTCAGCCAAATTTCTCATAAGTTCTTGTTGGACTAATCATAACACATTCCGAATTATCAGCCACAATCGCACACTCGACCTCCTAGCAGTCGTACCATCTTCTTCAAGCGATCCAAGCTCACGACGCAGTACATGCATCCCATGTTGGGCAAAAAGTAGAACTCTTTGTAAGAGTCTTATCAAAACCACGCAACCGCTAAACTTCTCACAGAAGATAGCCCACCTGTGCAACCTCATATCGACCTCCTCCACTTCATTGCTATAGTTACATCTATCATGAAATTTACTAACCTCCCTGGGTCCACACTGATCTGCTAGCTGTAAGAATCCCTTCATTTATTAACATTACCTGAATGTCCAACAATGTGTTTGAAACTGAAGGTCGTATTGCATCCAAGACAATGATCAAATACTTCACTTTTTCCTACATTCAAATCAAGTCTTCTCGTCACATTCGAAATTCCTAAGCATAGAAACCACCTCTTTCGCGCGATCGCAAAGGCCAACTCCTCCCAGCTGCCTAGCTACTTGACACGTTCGCGGCCACCTGATTGGGTTCGTAATGCCTAGCTGACCCTGCCCTTCGTGTTATTGCTCCACCCCTCGCATTCGCGAAGGCTTTCTGCCTCACAAACATGCCCCTCCCAGCCTTCTACGCATTCCCGATTAAGACTTCGCGTTCGTGAAATAGGACCAGTTCTTTCTACGCGTTAGCGTGAGCCTCCTCATGTTCGCAGAGAAAAATAAAGGTCAAAATTGGTCAATTCTTCCAACTTAAAGCTACCAAATTGAGAATTTCCTTTCCAATCAACTCTGGACTTCCCAAAATTCAATTCTAACTACGCGTACAAGTCATAATACATGCAGTGAAGCTACTCAAAGCCTCAAACCACCGAACAAAGCGCTAGAGCACAAAATGACTGGTCGGATCGTTACACTACCATTTTCACCGAAGATATTGGTATGGTCTTGGAATTCAGCCATCCCACCACTAGGTCCTTCCTCGTCTGCCACCTCGACAAGTTACATTTCCAAATCCAGTCCTCTAGCAAATCTTGGATTATCAAATCCAATTGCAACTAATAGATTTGCAGGTTCATCCTCCAAAGGTCTAAAACATATCCATATTTGCAACTTATCAATTTAATAAAATATATTATTAATGGTAACTATTAGTTTCATCATTTAAACTTACTATATCACATCATATTGTACATATTATTAAATAGAATACAATACATAGCTATAAATTTATTTTTAAGATGTAAAGGCTCTTAGGCCTCCACGTTAGAACACACAAATTCACACTACTAAAAATCCCCTTAGTTGGCTTATTACTATAATGATGTTATTAAGAAGGTGAAAGCAAAGTATCATTCCTAGAAAGGAAAGCTATTATCTTATGGTTGCAAGGCAACAGTTATCACTAGTGTGCTTGAAAGTATGCCTACACATATACTATCAGTACTGGACCCCCATGACAATGTGCTGGAACATTTACATAAGATCTTTGCTAGGTTTTTCTAGAGTAACAAAGAGGAAGGAAAAAGCAGGCACTGGACAAGATGGCTTAATCTATCCATACCAAAAGAGGAAGGTGGTCTAGGTTTTAGATCACTGTTTGATGTATCCAAGGCTTTATTTGCTAAGCTATGGTGGAAGTTCAGAACATCAAAGTCCCTATGGTCAAACTTTATATGGAACAAGTACTGTAAGAAGGAACTACCTACAATTGTTCAATTTAGACAGGGTTCACATGTGTGGAGAAAGATGTTAAAGGCAAGGGAAAAGGTAGAACATGAGATACTATGGGAGATGAATAGGGGTTCTACCCATGTATGACATGAAAATTTGACTGGATTAGGTGCATTGTTTCATGTTGTGCCCCCAGATTTTCCTATCAATGAAGAACTGCAGGAAGTGGCCGACTTGAGGGATGAAGACAGTTAGATGATCATCTATTGGAGCAATCCTTTCTAGGTGATATTGTAGATCATATAAGGCAAGCGGTACACTTTTATTGTAGTGAAGAATATTGGGATACTTCCAGGTGGATGCCAACAACCTCGGGCAGATTTATAGTGGGTAGCGCATGGCAGATTCTAAGGCATAGGGCTCCTACAAATGTAGAGTACAAGATGTTGTGGACCAAAGGTTTGCCTTTCAAAATCTCATTTGTTTTATGGAGATTGTGGAAAGGCAAGATACCTACCGATGATTTATTGAGGAGAAATGGATATGCGGTAGTTTCTAAGTGTTGGTGGTTCTTGCCACCACAAGAAGATACCTTCCAGCATCTATTTCTCATAAGTGATACTACAGTTAGGGTGTGGAAGGTATTTCTTCAAGAAGCAAGTATAATATTCAACATAGTGCAGGTTCATCAGGTTATAAGAGCATGCTGGAACACCAAATGCTGCCCTAAGTTTAAGCCATTGTTTTAGGCAGTACCAGCTGTGATCACATGGGATCTTTGGAAGAGGAGAAACACAATGAAGAATGGAGGTTCAGTGTCTGACAATAGGGTGATTCATGAGGTAAACAAGACTCTGTACTACCTTGCAAAGGTTAGGTATCCTTGGATGCCAAACATTCCATTGTTATAGCGGATATAATCATGTTTTTTGAAGGATATAAACCTTATGTTGTGACCAAGAGAGTAGCCTTGCAGTTTCCATATGGTGGTTGGTTTAAATGTAGCACAGATGGTGCTTCTAGGGGTAATCCTAGACCTAGTTCCTATGGCTTTTGTGTGTGAGATTGTGGTGGAGACTTGGTGTATGCTAAGGCAGAGGAGATAGGTGAGACAACCAATATTGTGGCTGAAGAAAAAGCAAATGTTGAAGGCTTGGCTTACTATGTTGAGCAGCAGCTTCATCCTCTCATTATTGAGACTGACTCTTTGGTAATGAAAAGGATCATTGAAGGGGATTGGGATCCACCCTGCTGCATTGGTACAAAAGCAAAGAAGATAAAGGGGATGAAGGATCAATTCAATGTGATCTTTCAACATGTACTAAGGGAGGGAAGCGCAGTGGTAGATTATTTAGCTAACCTTATTTTTACTTTTGCAGGTACAATCTTATTTCACTTATTCTCTAAATTTTCAAGTGCAGGGAGGAGATTAATCAATCTTGACAAAGCTCAAATCCCTAATCTTAGGGTTAGAGTAGCAAAAAGAAAGGCACATGTCTGATGATCACAACTTATGATGCACTGCCTGATATTGCCTCATGCTTATTTGTTATATATCTCTGTGTGTTGTTAAATGACCTCCCAGCGGTATTAGCATGTCATCATGCTCAACCAGAGTGTGGTTTGGCAGCATTCACAACTAGTAAGGCAAGCAGGCATCACCTAGGATACAATACAAGCTTACAAGGTGATACAGTTTTTCTTACTAGGGTTTGGTACAACTTCTTATATGGTGCTTCTATTGCATGCTGGTTACTTATTGTGGTTGAGAGTGTGCACCTAGACGGGACAGTGTTTTGACTTAGCTAACACACAAGGGCAACTGCTGCTTCATCTATATATTTCATGTTGTGTATTGTTTGATCATTATCTAGTGGTATTAGTGTGCTTTCACGCTCAGTCTGGAGATGAGAAGGCAATACGTGACTCTTATATTCCAAGGAGTCATCTATGGCCCAGAGTTAAACAGGAATATCATTAGTACTGGCCAGTTAGTCTCTTAACTAATAATACTGAGGAATACTTTGATTGGAAAAGGAGATCAAGACTGAAGAATTCAAGCTAGATCAACACATGTGTTTGGCAGATCTGGATAGCTTCAATATACTAGTGTACTTGTTTGGAATCCACCCTTGCCTTGTCTATTGGAAACTTGTCCTATGGAATGAATAACCCGGCGCTTGGTGAGAGCATTAGAGGTGCTACTTGGTTATTGCCCTTGGCCTTTGGATTCACTTGCACTACATGGTGTATATATATATATATATATATATAAAATTGTCATGACCCAAACCGACGGGCCACGACGGGCACTCGGTACCTTACTCAACCGAGTACCAACATAACGTATCTTTCATATCATTCTATCATAGGTAAATGAACCATAGTAAAGCATGAGGGAATTCGAACTTATACATATGAAGTACGGGCCTATAAGGCCGGCATGTTCTTTATATAGTCGAAACATAGGCCGACAAGGCCATACAAGTATCCCTATATATGACATCTGTCTACAAGCCTCTAAGAGTACATACTTATCATAGAGGTCGGGACAGGGCCCCGCCATACCAAATAATACGCGTCTAAATCATACTGACCAAACAAGCAACTCCGGAGCAAATGGAGCGCACTAACATCTTCTGCTGAGCTGATAGCCGACTTGGAGGACTCTCGACTTGTCTATCAGGACCTGCAGGCATGAAACGCAGTGTCCCCAGGCAGAAGGGATGTCAGTACGATTAATGTACTGAGTATGTAAGGCACATAAATAAGTACATAAAAGACATGGAAGAAATATAGAGCAAGTGACTCAACCTGTAAGTCTGGATAGCTCTGCAAATCATGAAATACTTATAGTGCCATGCATATGCGTATGAATTTCATGTCGTGCATAGGTACATGTGTTCATAACATCATCAAGCCTCTAAGGGCATCCCATCATATCATCTCGGCCACTATGGGCAAAATCATCAACGTATACCAGCTGATAAGGTGGTGGTGCGTATATAACGCCATAACCTTTTCCATATCCCATATACATATATATACATATATGTACGCGTATATAATGCCATCTGGTCATGGGTCAATGTGCATGTATAAATGCATGAAATGCATATGAAATACGTTAATAAAATCTCTTGGCATGTCATAAGACCATTATGCCTCTGATTACCATCATGAAATAAACTTCATCAATTTACGTATTTTCTGAGACCCATGAACAGACAATAGAATAATAAGACATATGGGGAATCTAGAACATAGGCATCTCTAGTATTTCTATGAATAGAATTATTTATGGAAATTGTGCATTTGCTCATATTATTCGTGTTGTATAGATCATGCCTTAACATACATGTATGATCTCTTCCTTATTACTCAACCAAGCTCAACACAACTTCTTGCATCTACAACAAGTGAAATGATATTGCCATTAACATATAATGTCGTACCATCGTATTTGGCTAGTCGCATGACTTAAGGAAAATCGGGCAGCAACTCCCCTATTTTTAATACATCCCAAAGACCACTAAGGTTCATCAACAACCCAACAACAACAACTATAACTAACACTAGCAACAACAACAATATAATCCAATATGAGTTTCTCCGATTATCTTAACAATCATATTGAGCAACACGGTCGTTTCTTTTACTCATAACAAGATATAAATTGAATCCAACTCTTATTCCATTAATTAGTTTATAACCTTCAGAGCATCATACTTATATGTACCATATTATTTCTAATTTAAAACCTCCACAAAATGCCTTCCAAAACAGCCCATTATGTCTAGCACCTTAATTTTTATCGTCAATCATTTGTTTTTCATCTTTTCTTCTTCAATCAACTTAATTAACACCTAGGAAAGCTTACCAACAGCAGCTACAACATTATCAAATTATTTCTCACAATTTTCAGCCACCACAAACCATATTTTTAACCACAAAATAGTGCAACCAAAAAGACAATCGTATCCCATGTTCCTTTAGGTGCATCTTATGGTTTTTCACTCAAACAACACAACAAACACAATATTAACCTTAGGAACAATCAATAATATGTTATACATACCTTGGACAACAGCTACAACTCGAAACCCATCCCAACTTAGCTCACAATAGCCCTCAATCACACCACAACATCATAGAAGTATTCTCTTGTAGTCTTTAACACCTTTGATGAGGATTTGAGTTGATTTCTCCTGAGTTTAGTTCTTGGAACCTTGGACAAGTTCTTTGAGATTTTGAGATTGTCTTACAGTAATTGATCTCTAGATATTGACGAATATAATGGATAAAAATAACTTATAAGCCCACCGCCTCAATTCTCCAAGCAGGTGGGTAAGCTGCCTGCTTGGCAGCTTGAGCAGTACAACTTCGGACACTTGTATCTCTCTACTCCGATGTTGTATTGACAAACGGTTTGCAGCTTTGGAAACTATACACATAGAGATTTAACTACATATAAATATCTCCATGTAAAACTCAATATATTGGGAGAAAACGGCGTCGCAACTTGGCCTATAAACATGTCAGTTTCTTCGAAGTGCGGCAACGTGACTTGGTGACCCTTACTTTAAAAATCCATATTTCTCTCCCCCGATGTCGTATGAATAAATGGATTGGAAAGTTGGAAACTGGATCCAAGACCTTCATTTTTCTATGATATATGTCTCAAATGACATCATAAAACTTACGAATTTAATTTCTCAAAACGGCTCGTTATAAGGCAAATCTTAACTCGATTTTTCCGTAAGTTAAATCAAATCTTTTCCAAACTTTATATTTTATGTCCAAACATCGTATATAGTCATATTATTACTTTACACTCATTCAATCATGATTAACAAGTCTCATATTCATTATGCATCACCTTAGATCGCACAGGGTGTAACACCAAACTTGTCGACTTTCGTCAAAACTTATCTTCTTCAATTCATTTAGATTCTAAGCCTTCTAACCATCTTGGTACTAGTTATTCATGATCTTAAATATTATTAACTACCACGGTAACATGATTAACTTTCTTTATAAAAAATTTTCAAAGATGATTTCATTTCTGAGCTTACATTAATTGACTTACGACGTACTCTTAAGTACGAAAACATGGGGTGTAACAATAAACGAAAATTTTATATAGTTATTATTATTTATCTTATATATAAAAAGAGAGATAGTTCCGAGTTTAATGTCGTCAGCTCAACTTATATA
>NW_017670344.1:893191-897652 GCF_001879085.1 Nicotiana attenuata | reverse complement strand
TATATATATATATATATATATATGTTAAGCAAAAGGATTGTTGAAACCTGTTTGTCAAAGTGTCTGGAGACATAAGGCTTCAAACAATGACCAATCACTTTAAATTTTTCTCCTCTGTCCATATGTTGTATTTCAATGGCACCATAGGGGGTTACTTTTGTTATGATGTACCAACATGATTTGAATTTTCCTGGGAATAATATTAAACAGTTATTGTACAAAAGAACTTGGTCTCCAACTTTAAAATCCTTATGGCGAACGAGGTTATCATGCCATCTTTTCGTCTTTTCTTTCTACAATTTAGCATTTCATATGCTTCAAGTCTGAATTCCTCTAATTCATCTTGCTTAAGTAGACGATTTTTACCTGCATCTGATAAATATAGATTCAATAATTTTATAGCGCAATATGCTTTATGATCTAATACAATTGGTAAATGACAAGCTTGTCCAAAAACTAATCTATAAGGGGATGTGCTTATTGGAGTTTTGAAAGCAGTTTCGTATTCCCATAAATCTTCATCTAACTCTAAGGACCAATCTTTTCAAGGAGATCCAACATAATTTTCCAAAATTCTTTTCAATTTTCTGTTGAAAACTTCCACTTGCCCGCTCATTTGAGCATGATATGGAGTTCCTGTTTATCAGTCATTCCACATTTTTGACAAATTTGCAAACTGTTTGTTTATAAAATGAGTTCCCTGATCGCTTATGATATCACGTGGAGTTACAAATTGGGAGAAATTTTTTTTTTGAGAAAAGTACAAACAACATGAGCATCATTTTTTTCTAGTAGCTATTGCTTCTACCCATTTTTAAACGTAATTGACAGCTACTAAATTATAGTCACAACCATTTGATGGAGGAAAAGGAACCATGAAATAAATACCCCAAACATCAAATATTTCACACCCAAGAATAGAGTTAAGAGGCATCTCATTCCTTTTTGAAATGTTACCGTTTCTCTGGCATTTGTCAGAAGTGGTGACGTAATTTCTCGCATCATTGAACAGAGTGGGCAAGAAAAAACCCGCTTCAAGTACTTTTGCGGCTGTTTTTCTTCCTCCGTAGTGTCCTCCTACAGCTCCATCTTAAGAGTGGCTTAGGATGTTGTTTATTTGTGTTTCTGGTACACATCTCCGGATCATGCCATTTGCAGAAAATTTAAATAAGTAAGGATCTTCCCAAAAATAACATCTTGTTTCTTTGTTTAGTTTTTTTCTTTGTTCATAAGATAAATCTTTTGGGATCCATCCTCCAACTAAGTAGTTGGCAATGTTAGCAAACCAAAGTGGCTGATTTGTAACAGTGGTAATTGTATAAAAATGCTCATCAGGAAATTCCTCCTTGATAAATATTGTCTCGGTTGGAGGATTTTCTAATCGTGACAAATGGTCAGCTACCTGATTTTCTGAACCTTTCCTATCTTTATTTAAAGATCAAATTCTTACAAAAGAAGTATCCATCTTTGCAATCAGGGTCTAGCATCTTTCTTTTCTAAGAGGTACTATAAAGCAGCATGGTCTGTAAATACTCTAACCTTCGTTGCAATCAAATAGGAACGAAATTTGTCAAATGCAAATACAACTACTAGAAGCTCCTTTTCAGTTGTGGCATAATTCTTTTGAGATTGAGGGCTCTACTGGCGTAATAAATACGTCTAAAAATCTTGTCTCTCTTTTGTTTCATTATAGCTCCAACTGCTGTATCATTTGCATCACACATTATTTCATGGCTCCAATCAGGAGAAACAACAATTGGAGCATTAGTCAACTATTCCTTGAGAATCTCAAATGCTTTCATGCAATCATCTGAAAATTCAAACATCACTTCTTTCATCAGTAGGTTAGTCAGAGGTTTCAAAATCTTTCAAAACTCTTTTATGAACCTTCTATAAGAACCTGCATGCCCTAAGAAACTTCTAATGCCTTTAACAGTGGTAGGAGGGGATAATCCTGCTATAAGATCATTTTTAGCTTTAACTTCTATTCCTTTAGCAGTGATTCTATGTCCTAAAACAATTCGCTCTGTTACCATATAGTGGCATTTTTCCTAGTTAAGAACTAAATTTATTTCTTCCTATCTTTTAAGCACCAAATTAAATGATAGAGACAATCTTCAAATTTCTTTCCAAAAAGTGTAAAATCATCCATGAAGATTTCAAGAAACTTTTCAGTCGTGTCTGAGAATATTGCCGACATACAACGCTGAAACGTAGCAAGAGTGTTGCATAGTCCAAATATTCCACAGTAACCATACATACCTTGGGGCATGTGAATCTGGTTTTCTGCAGATCTTCTGGAGCAATTAGTATCTGATTATACACAGAATATTGTCATGACCCAAAATCAACCGTCGTGATGGCGCCTATCGTGGAACTAGTACAGCCTCTAATTAACAACTCATCACAGTAAAATAACTTTGAAAATAAAGACGAAAATAATTAACATTAAACAAAAACCTTTTGAAAACGACAATAATCCTAAAATACGATATAATCCAACCCCAAATCGGGGTGTCACTGAGTACATGAGTGTCTAAATTAGAATACAGTCCACTACAGTGTCTAAAGAATAAAAACTGTAATACAAATAGAGATAAAGAAGGAGAGTCAAGGCCCGTGAACGCCATGCAGCTACCTCGATAGTCTCCGAACTTTGATGTCACAATTAGGAGCCACCGCCGTGACCAAAAACGTCTGGATTTGCACACGAGGTGCAGGGAGTAACGTGAATACATCCAACTCAGTAAGTAACAAGTCCAAACTTTGGACTGAAAGGTAGCGACGAACTCAACAGGGTTCAGATAAAATAGAAATAACTGTGCAGAAACGTAGGCATGATTTCAAATTTAATAGACAGCTCAAAAGAGTAAAGTAGAGCAGATCCGAAGAATGTAAAGAATATATCTCTGCTATCTCTACATGCCAATGCACATGCTGTATGTGATGCACCATGCTGCTAGCCTCAAGTGCTCACACTCTCAAATGATCAACCACTCGGTACTGTATATGGCCCATACGGCCCAAGGAAGATCCATCTCGAAATATATATATCACTGACCATCAGTCACCCAGTGCCGAGGAAGGCCAATCCAGCCATGTGGAGAAGATCCATCTCCAAGTATCAAGTACTTCGGACAAGATCCATGTCCAAGGAAGATCCATCCTTCAATAATGTCAATCGCGCTCACTGGGGGTGTGTACGGACTCCGGAGGGGCTCCTACAGCCCAAGCGCTATCACAAAATAATCGCTTCGGCTTGCAGCCCGATCCCATAACTGTCACTCATAACCAGGCTCTCGGCCTCACTCAGTCATCAATCTCTCCGGTCTCACTCACGGGCTCACAATGTCATAAAAACTAGCCCGAAACATGATATGACGTGTCAATAGATAACAACTGAGACAGAGATATGATAGGAAATGCATGTACATGACTGAGTATGAAATATCAATGAAATCAGTGAGATGATAGCAAGAAACGACCACTAAGGGTCCCAACAGTACCGGCATAAAGCCTAAACATGATATCTAGCATGATTGACAGCTCAAATACTTTATCACACAATGAAAGCACGGATATCAACAAGATAAAGTCACTATACAGTGCCATGGAATCAACCAGGTCACACTTCTCACGGTGTACACCCGCTCGCCCGTCACTTGGCATGTGCGTCACCTCAATACCAATCGTATAACACATAATTCGGGGTTTCGAATGTAACGACCCGGCCGGTCGTTTCATGAGTTACCAGTTACATCCCGAACTTTAACGTTAGGATTCGTCGAAGTAATAACATATAAGTTAGAAGGGATTAAGGTTATACATGAAGATAGGGATGTAAGACTCTATAAGTTTAAAGAATTTCGGAACTACTATATATTGGCTTGATATGTATTTTCTTTGAAGTAAACATTTTTCGGTAAAAGTTCATAGGTATGATTTTATATGGTTGTGATAAGTTTTAAATCAAATACATGACATATGGGAGTTTATAAATGAGGTTTTATTTATTATAAGAGTAGATAGTATTTTATCATAAGAAAAGTTATCCTTTTTCTGTTTTGAGAATTTATAGTGCAAAAAAAATTTCTTTATTGTAAAGATATAAATTATTTTCTCACAAGAAAAGAAGGTTAGATTTTTACTATTTTAAAAATTAAGCATACGAAAAAATTTGTACTCTTTATTTGAGACTAGGAAAATTAGAATATTGAGAAAATATATGTACTTTTACGTGGATGTTTAATGAAATAATAGTTTATGTATTTATTTTATATGGTACCACATGATCATGATAGTATGATGTATAAAGTATATTCAAAATTAATTTGAGACAATTCTTAATTATGCGGGTAATTGGTTAATTACAAGGTAACGGGACATTACCTAATTAATTAATTAATACATTTTTGGATAGGAATTGACCACCCCATAAAATGGCAACCCCCCCCCCCCCCC
>NW_017670344.1:832851-893171 GCF_001879085.1 Nicotiana attenuata | reverse complement strand
ATTCCTACATTGTGACTCATGCCTTCATTAAACTATGTGTCTCTTCCTCCACCTCTATGTCTGCTTTATCATCTGAGACATTTTCCACCTCGCAAATATTACTACCCATCATGTAGCAAATCGGATAGCAAAAAAAGTCATAATAGCTGATAGGTGCAAGCTACTTTTGGAAATCACAACATGCCATAATAAAAGAGTGTAATATCTGTTACTTAGTGCAAGTGGGTCCTTACCCATTATTACTTTTCAAATTTATATTCCAAGTATAGTTAGCATAACCTCCGTGGTGCAGCGACAACTCTTTTGTGAGGAAGGATACGTAGAAATGGCAATGTTAACATATCAAATTTCTACAAGTTTTAGATAAAAGGGTTAATCGGTTTGTAGTAAGTTTTTTTTTAATGATCTATTCGCCCATAAGAAATCTGTTAGCATTCTATTTCTTAATCGAATGATATCCTTATTCTAATGCTAAGATGTTTACAAAGTTTGGTGTGGTTTTGAGTACACTATAAATAAATAAATAAATAATGGATAGTTTAGGTATTTCTTTCTCTAGGAAAGTGAACATAAGTTTGATTATTTGAAAGATAGAAATTACGGCAGTTAAAGGGGAAGTTGGATTGTTGGAGTAGTTTTATTTGGGGATATAAAAAATTGTCACCTATTTCCTGTAGCTGATGTTTGTATTGCTAGCATAAGATGATGGCTCAAGAGCATTGGCATGGTTAGTTGGATTTTGATTGAAATGGTGTTATTACTGATGCAATTCATCATTTTATCAGATGAAGTTGGTTTAAGGCTCACTAATGTCTACACACACGTGGTGAAACACCCCTTGAGTGGACAAGAAAGGAAGGATTTTCTGGTACAACCTTCTATTTCAGACCCAGGAGTCGACTTCCAATCAGTGTTGTCAAACAGGCCAGAAATATGAAGAACAGGCCAGAGTGTTTCGCGTCGCCTAGACATGGCTTCAGTTCAGATTGGTGCTGAGATATGCGAAGTGGGCATCACTGGCTGACTAATGTTCATTTTAGGGGAAATAGGCCTAATTGACGGGTGTTTTTAAATTTAGCATTTCAAGTTCCTTGCTGGAAAACCAATATTGGAGTAGGCTTCTTTGATAACATGAAACTGCACATAGTGATGACTAGTTTAATAGTATCCCAGTACCCATTATAACCACCTGAGGTTGGAGGAATGATAAATGGATCTAATGGAGTTAGATTGGTACGAGATTTTGGATGGAGAGGGAGTACGAAGTGGAAAATCTTGAAATTGGTGTTGAAATTCGTAGTTTCAACATGAAGAGGATGCATCAAGTATCAAGAATATTATACGGATGTTTCCCTACTCCAGGTATATTAAGGTCATCCCTTCTTTCTTTTTGGCATGATCCAAGTTATACAGAAGAAACGAGCAAACGCATGGTTTTCATAAACGACTATATTCATAGAAATACTAGGGGTCTCAGTGTTCTTGATTCCCCATGTGACATATTATATATCTTATGTTCATGAGTTTCAGAATAATACGCAGTTGAAAAAGTTTATTCGAAAGGAATATTGAGATTATTATACATTTTTCATGCATTTCATTCATTTATACATGTTCATTGACCCATGACCAGATGGCGTTATATACGCGTATATATATATATATATGTATGTATGTATATGGGATATGGGAAAGGTTATGGCGTTATATACGCACCACCACCTGATCAGTTGGTATACGTTGATGATTTGCCCACAGTGACCGAGATGATATGATGGATGCCCTCAGAGGCTTGATGATGTTATGTACGTACAGATCTATGCATTACATGACATTTATATGCATATGCATGACATTATAAATATTTCATGATTTACAGAGCTATCCCGACTTACTGGTTGAGTCCTTTACTCCATGTTTCTTCCATGTTCTTCATATACTGATTTACATGACTTACATACTCAGCACATTATTCATACTGACATCCTTTTGTTGGGGACACTTCATTCATGCCTGCAGGTATAGATAATCATTTTGACGAGCCCTCACAGTAGATGAGATTGGCATTCAACGATGGATCAGTAAGACTCCACCTCATTCGGAGTGCAGCCAAGTCTATGTGTTATCGTGCCAGAGTTTTGCTATACAGATATGGGTAGTTCAGTACCCTGTCCCATTTGATGTCAAATAATCTTAGAGGCTTTGTAGACAGAGGTTCATTTTGTACAGTATGTTAGAGGCCTTAACGTCCCATATGTATTCATGTTTTAAGAACGATAGTTTATTGATACAGTGTTGCCCACTTATAGTTATACATTACGAGTTGTGGCCATGTTGACCCATGATAGCTACAACAAAAAAAAGAGTTATAGAGTGGTTTGCTCGGGCCAGTACGGCATCGGTTTCCACCCACGCCTCCCCAGGTCTTGGGCGTGACATTACCACTCCGTTTTGCCCATTTATGCTTCTTTATGTCTTGTTCAGCTGTATTATGTGGTGTCATGTTGTTCGGAGTGGTTTTATAGAGAAATGAGACACTTAGTCTCTATTGTGTAGGCTTGAGTTGGAAAAGTCAACTAGATGTGAATTTCGATGGTTCAGATAGCTTCGTTAGGTGATTTGGGACTTAGAAGCGTGATCGGAATGTGTTTTGGAGGTCCGGAGTAGATTTAGGCTTGAATTGGCGAAAATGGAATTTTGGCGTTTTCCGGTTGGTAGTGGAAATTTTGATATAGGGGTCGGAATGGAATTTCAAAAATTGGAGTAGGTCCGTTGTATCATTTGGGACGTGTGTGCAAAATTTTAGGTCATTCGGACGAGGTTTGATAGACTTTTTGATCGAAAGCGGAATTTGGAAGTTTTGGAATTTCTTAAGCTTGAATCCGACGATAATTTGACGTTTTGATGTTGTTTTGAGCGTTCCGAAGGTTAGAAAAAGTTTGAATGATGTTATGGGATATGTTGCCATGTTTGGTTGAGGTCCAAGGGCCTCGGGTGAGTTTCGGGTGGTTAAACGGATCGAATTCTCATTTTGAAAGTTGCAGATTTTCTTCAGTTCTGTTGCAGACATTTTTGTTCTTCGCGATCGCGTAGAAGGGTCCACGATCGCGTAAGCCTAGTTGGGCAGAGGTGAGATTTGTTCTACGCGATCGCAAAGGTCAGGACGCGATCGCGATTGGCTGTGAAGTTGTTGTTCGCGAACGCGTGGCAAGGGCCGCGTTCGCGTAGAAGGGAATCAGCTGGTGTGAAGTGGTGAGATTTGTTCTATGCGATCGCATGGGTGAGACCGCGATCGCATGAGTTAGCAGAGGCAGAGCTTCGCGATCGCGTCGTATTTTATGCGATCACGTAAGGTTAAATAAGGGCAGTTAGTGTTTGTGCTTCGCGATCGCGAGGCTGTTTCCGCGATCGCGATTAAGGAATTTAAATCCCTAGACAGAATGTTTTATTAGGGGACTTCGCGACTTTTGGCCATATTTCACCATTGTTGAGCGGTTTTGGAGCTTTTTGGGTGACATTGAAGAGGGATTTGAAGGGAAACACTTGTAGGTAAGATTATTGAAACTAAAACTCGAATCTATGTTGATTTTCAACTGTTTAAGCATGAAATTTAGGAGATTAAGGGTGAAAAATTGGGAGTTAGGGCTTGAAATTGGAGACTTTTATTTGAGGATTTAAGGGGTCGTTTGTGGTTGGATTTTGATGTATTGGATATGTATGAACTCGTGAGAGTGTAAGGATTCTAGTTTTGTGATTCTTATTGGAATCCGAGGTGTGGGCCCGGGGGTCGGATTTGGACAAATTTCGAGATTTTTGATGTAATTTGATTGTTTTCGCATGGGCTTCGTTCCCTTAGCATATATTGATGTTATAATTCTAATTTTTGGATAGATTCGAAGCGAGTTGAGTCCGAGTGGCAAGGGCGTCGTGGAGTAGTATTTCATCTGATTTGAGGTAAGTAACTATTGTAAATCTGGACCAGAGGGTATGAAACCCCGGTATTTCGTATTGTTTTGATAAATGAGGTGACGCACATGCTAGGTGACGAGCGTGTGGGCGTACACCAGTAGGGATTGTGACCTGGTTCATCCCGTAGCGGCTATTAAGCCGCGTATTTGATTTGAAATCTTATGATATTCCGTATTTTAGAGATGTATACTATATTTTGGGTTGTACGCCGTGTTTGGGGCCTTGTGCCGACCTGTTTAGACCCTTAGGGGTATTTTTACTACTTTCCTCACTCTATTTGATTGAAAGCATATCCTCAGTCATGTTTTACCTGCTTATTATTTAAAACCGTTTTCATTACTATACTTCTTAATATATGAAAACTGTTTGGGCTGAGTTCCCTGATTTTCACCGATATGCCCAAGAGGCCGCGAGGTTAATGACTGAGATAAGTTGAGGACCTATGGTGAGGATTATATATATATTATGGATCGGGATGCACGCCGCAGCAATACTTATATGGACCGGGCTGCATGGCGCAGCAATATGTATTGGATCGGGCTGCGCGCCGCAACGATATAACACTGGGGCTGTAGGAGCCCCTCCGAAGTCTGTACACCCCCAGTGAGCGTAGTCGACTATATATTACGGATCGGGATGCACGCCGCAGCGGTTATTATTATTATTGTGAGATATCAATTGAGTCATAGTGGTGAGTGTGGGTACTAATTGGCGAGAGATGAGTCACGAGTGACTGAGAGGCTTATGAGTGATACCATGCCCGAGGGGCTATACTTATGAGTGATACCTTGCCCGAGGGGCTTGTTTATGACATTATGCTGCTTTCACTCTTCTTTTATACTGAACCTCTGCTGAAAAATGTTGAATAAATTTCTTAAAAGGATTTTTATACGAACTGGAGTGTTACGAGATAACTGATTATTGAACTGCATATTTGACTTGATATTTCTGTTGAGATTTATTATATGATTTTAAATGCTCGTTAATGCACTCGGACTTTATTTACTTTAGTTACATACTGAGTTGGCGTACTCACGTTACTCCCTGCACCCTGTGTGTAGATCTAGGTGCCCGAGCATCAGAGTGAGAGCTTCCAACACTCTCAGAGTTTATCCGAAGATCGCAAGGTAGTTGCACGGCGTTCGCAGCCCTGCCTTCCTCCTTCCTATCTTAGCATTTTGTTATTTCAGACTATTTTATATTACTCAGATAGTGCTTTGGTTGTACTTAAAGGCTCATGACTAGTGACACCAGATTCGGGCTGTGTTAGTATATTTGGTATTTCTGCATATATCTGTTGGTTTATATATTACATATGAAAAATTTGAGACTTAACTGTTTTAGAAAGATGAAATTGTAAAAGGAAATTCGATGTGGTAAATTTTGTATTGGCTTGCCTAGTACTGTGATAGGCGCCATCACGACCGGGGTATTTGGGGTCGTGACAAGTTGGTATCAGAGCCTAGGTTACATAGGTCTCACAGGTTATGAGCCAGTTTAGTAGAGTCTCGCGGATCGGTACGGAGACGTCTGTATTTATCCTCGGGAGGCTGCAGAACCTTTAGGAAAAACATCACATTCATGAAATCCTGTCATGCGAATCTGTTGATTCTAGTACTAAAATTCTGTTATTCTATTCTCTCACAGATGGCGAGGGCACGTGCTACCGGTCAGGACAGACGACCACCAGTTGGGGCCACTGGAGGCCGAGGTCGCTATTGAGGCCGTGGTAGGGGCAGGGATGTAGCCCGTACAGCAGATGGGGCAGAACCTGCTGATCCACCAGCCACCCCAGTTCATGATCAGATTTCAGTGGGGGATGCTCCAGCGAGACCAGCTCAGGCACCCGCAGTGCCTATTGTAATTCCCGGTCTTCAGGAGACCTTGGCTCAGATCTTGAGCGTGTGCACTAGTCTTGCTCTGGCGGTCGCAGTTTCTACTACCACAACCACTTCCCAAGCCGAGGGAGGCACTCAGGCTCCTGCCGCCTGCACACCCGAGCAGGTTATTCAGGGATTGCAGACACCGAAGGCACCACCAGCCCAACCGGTTGCACGCGCTCAGGGTTTTGTAGTACCAGTTATGCCTGAGGACGAACAACGTCGATTGGAGAGGTTTGGTAGACTTCAGCCTTCGACTTTTAGTTGTACAGAGGGCGAGGATGCCCAGGGTTTCTTGGACAAGTGTTAGAGGATTCTTCGTACAACGGGTATTCTGGAGACCAGCGGGGTAACATTTACTTTTTATGGAGTTGTCTTTACTTGGTGGGAGGCTCATGAGAGGCGTAGACCGATTAATGCAGCGCCCCTTACCTGGCAGCAGTTCTCCATTCTCTTTTTGGAGAAGGATGTGCCACAGTCCAGTAGAGAGGAGCTGCGTAGGCAGTTCGAGCAGTTGCGTCAGGGAGATATGACATTGACGTAGTATGAGATGAGATTTTCAGAGTTAGCTCGTCATGCTGTTTGGTAGGTTCCTATGGACAAAGAGAGGATCAGGAGGTTCGTGGATGGCCTCACATATCATCTTCGGATTCTCATGACCAGGGAGAGGATGTCTGGTGCTACCTTTGAGCAGGTTGTTGATATTTCTCGAGAGATTGAGTCAGTTCGTCGCCAGAAGCGAGATGAGAGGGAGGCAAACAGGCCTCGAGGATCTGGTAGTTTTGGTGGTGCTCCTTCGAGAGGGCAGTTTCAGCACGGTAGAGGCCGTCCCTTCAGGCATGCTCGGTCGGCTCGCCCAGCTCATCGTGGGGCATCTTCGGGCCATAGTTCTCATGGTTCTCATCACGACCATTCATCCCTCAGCGCCCTACTAGCCTAGAGTTCATCTCGTGCTCCATCAGCTTAGGGCTCTTCCATGCCAGGTCCTTCTACTGGTCATTCCGGTGCTAGGGGTTCCCTTCAGTCCCCGTTCCTTGCACCAGGAAGTTATTACGAGTGTGGAGAGTTTGGACATATGAGGAGGCAGTGTCCTCATCTTCTTGAGGGTCCGTGTCAACAGAGGGGTCAGCCCTTGACTTCAGCTCCAGTTACTTCATCACCCGCTCAGGCAGCTAGTGGTGGGGGTCAGTCAGCTAGGGGTCGCCCCAGAGGGGGAGGTCGATTAGGTGGTGATCAGGCCCGTTTCTATCCACTCCCAGCCAGACCAGATGCTATTGCTTCAGATGCTGTGATTACAGGTATTGTCTCAGTCTGCCACAGAGATGCCTTTGTATTATTTGATCCTGGTTCCACTTTTTCATGTGTCATCATATTTTGCTCGTTATTTGGATATGCCCCCGTGAGTCTCTTGAACTGTCATGCTAAGACAGTGACGTTGGCTATGCCGGGTGTGCCAAGGATTGAGTGGCGAGGTTCGACTGATTTTGTCCCCCAATAGGGTGATCTCATTTTTGAAGGCCCAACGGATGGTTGGGAACGGTTGTCTTTCATACTTAGCCTTTGTGAGGGATGTCAGTGTAGAGACTCCTAGTATTGATTCTGTTCTTGTAGTGAGGGATTTTCCTGATGTGTTTCCTATAGATATTGACTTTGGTATTGATTTGCTGCCGGGCACTCAACCCATTTCTATTCCACCGTATCGTATGGCACCGGCGGAGTTGAAAGAGTTGATGGAGCAGCTTCAGGAGCTCCTTGATAAGGGGTTCATTCGTCCTAGTGTGTCGCCTTGGGGTGCGCCTGTTGTATTTGTGAAAAAAGAGGATGGCACGGTGAGAATGTGCATTGATTACAGGTAGTTGAACAAAGTTACAATTAAGAACAAGTACCCTTTGCCTCGCACTGATGATTTATTCGACCAGCTTCAGGGAGCGAGAGTGTTCTCCAAGATTGATCTCCGTTCAGGTTATCACCAGTTGAAGATCAGGGACTCAGATATTCTTAAGACAGCTTTCAGGACCCGATATGGTCATTATGAGTTCCTTGTGATGTCTTTTGGGCTGACCAATGCCCCAGCAGCATTCATGCATTTGATGAACAGCGTGTTTCGGCCTTATCTCGACTCTTTCGTGACTCTTTTCACTGATAATGTTCTGGTGTACTCGCGCAGTCAGGAGTAGCACGCGGAGCATTTGAGAGTTGTGTTGCAGAGACTGAGGGAGGAGAAGCTTTATGCAATGTTCTCCAAATGTGAGTTTTGGCTCAGTTCAGTGGCTTTCTTGGGGCACGCGGTTTCCAGTGAGGGTATTCAGGTTGATCCGAAGAAGATAGAGGCGGTTCAGAGTTGGCCCAGATCGTCCTCAGCCACAGAGATTCGCAGCTTCCTTGGTTTGGCGGGCTATTACCGTCGGTTCGTTCAGGGATTTTCATCTATTGCATCACCCTTGACCATATTGACTCAAAAGGGTGCTTTATTCAGGTGGTCAGATGAGTGTGGGCGGACTTTCAGAAGCTCAAGACTGCCTTGACCACAACTCCAGTGTTACTTTTCCCATCAGCTTCAGGTTCATATACAGTGTATTGTGATTCCTCAAGAGTTGGTATTGGGTGTGTGTTGATGCAGGAGGGTAGAGTTATTGCTTATGCTTCTCGTCGGTTCAAGCCCCATGAGAAGAACTACCCTGTTCATGATTTTAAGTTGGCTTCCATTGTTCACGTGTTGAAGATTTGGAGGCATTATCTGTATGGTGTGTCTTGTGAGGTGTTTACTGATCATTGTAGCCTCTAGCACTTGTTCAAGAAGAAGGATCTCAATTTGAGGCAGCGGAGATGGCTGGAGCTGCTAAAGAACTATGATATTACTATCTTGTACCATTCGGGGAAGGCCAATGTAGTGGCCGATGCCTTGAGTAAGAAGGCGGTGAGTATGGGGAGTTTGGCGTATATTTCTGTTGGTGTGAGACCTCTTGTAGTTGATGTTCAGGCCTTGGCCTATCGGTTCGTGAGGTTGGATATTTCGGAGCCCAGTCGGGTCTTAGCTTGTGTGATTTCTTGGTCTTCCTTATTTGATCGCATCAGAGAGAGACAGTATGATGATCCTCATTTGCTTGTCCTTAAGGTTAAAGTTCAGCACGACGATGCCAGAGATGTGCCTATTGGTGATGATGGTATATCGAGGATGCAGGGTCGGATATGCGTGCCCAATGTAGATGGGCTTCAGGAATTGATCTTAGAGGAGGCCCATAGCTCGCAGTATTCCATTTATTCGGGTGCCGCGAAGATGTATCAGGATTTGAGATAGCATTATTGGTGGAGGAGGATGAAGAAGGATATTGTGGGTTTTGTAGCTTGGTGTCTCAATTGTCAACAGGTGAAATATGAGCATCAGAGATCGGGTGGCTTGCTTCAGCAGATGGATATTCCAGAGTGGAAGTGGGAGCGGATCACCATGGACTTTGTAGTTGGGCTCCCACGGACTTTGAAGAAGTTCGATGCTATTTGGGTGATTATGGATCGGCTGACCAAGTCCGCGCACTTCATTCCTGTGTGTCTACCTATTCCTCAGAGTAGTTAGCGGAGATTTATGTTCGAGAGGTTGTTCGCCGGCATGGGGTTCCAGTTTCCATCATTTCAGATAGAGGTGCTTAGTTCACTTCACAGTTTTGGAGGGCCATGCAGCGAGAGTTGGGTACTCAAGTTGAGTTGAGCACATCTTTTCACCCTCAGACGGACGGGCAGTCTGAGTGCACTATTCAGATATTGGAGGACATGTTGCGCGCTTGTGTCATTGGTTTTGGAGGGTCATGAGATCAGTTTATACTGCTCGCGGAGTTTGCTTACAACAACAGTTATTAGTCGAGTATTCAGATGGCTCTAGATGAGGCTTTATATGGGAGACGATGTAGATCTCTAGTTGGTTGGTTTGAGCCGGGTAAGGCTAGGCTTTTGGGTACAGACTTGGTGCAGCATACTTTGGACAAGGTGAAGGTGATCCAGGAGCGGCTTCGTACAGCACAGTCGAGACAAAAGAGTTATGCTGACAGGAAGGCCTGTGATGTGTCTTACATGGTTGGGGAGAAAGTTCTTCTGAAGGTTTCACCCATGAAGGGCGTTATGGGATTTGGTAAGAAGGGTAAATTGAGTCCTCGGTTCATTGGGCCTTTTGAGGTGCTTCGGAGGATTAGGGAGGTGGCTTATGAGCTCGCTTTGCCACCCAGCTTGTCGAGTGTGCATCTGGTATTTCATGTTTCTATGCTCCGAAAGTATATTGGTGATCTGTCTCATGTTTTGGATTTCAGCACGGCTCAGTTAGAGGGAGATTTGACCTATGATGTGGAGCCAGCAACTATTTTGGAACGTCAGGTTCAAAGTTGAGATCAAAGGATATAGCTTCAGTGAAAGTACGGTGGAGAGGTCAGCCCGTGGAGGAGGCTACCTGGGAGACCGAGTAGGAGATGCGGAGCAGATATCCACACCTATTTGATACTTCAGGTATGTTTCTTGACTCATTCGAGGACGAACTTTTATTTAACAGGGGGAGGATGTAACAACCCGGCAGGTCGTTTAATGATTTACCGCTCCGTTTCCCCCATTTCTTCTTCTTTATGTCTTGTCCAGCTGTATTATGTGGTATCGTGTTGGTTAGTTTGGGTTCGGGGTGGTTTTATGGAGAAATGAGACACTTAGTCTCTTTTGAGTAGGCTTGATTTGCAAAAGTCAATCGGATGTTGACTTATGTGAAAAATGTCTCGGATGTGAATTTCGATGGTTCAGATAGCTTCGTTAGGTGATTTGGGACTTAGGAGTGTGATCGGAATATGTTTTGGAGGTCCGGAGTAAATTTAGGCTTGAATTGGCGAAAATGGAATTTTGGCGTTTTCCGGTTGGTAGTGGAAATTTTGATACAGAGGTCAGAATGGAATTCCGGAAATTCGAGTAGGTCCGTTGTGTTATTTGGGATGTGTGTGCAAAATTTCAGGTCATTCGGATGAGGTTTGATAGACTTTATGATCGAAAGCGGAATTTGGAAGTCTTAGAATTTCTTAGGCTTGAATCCGACGATGATTTGATGTTTTGATGTTGTTTTGAGCATTCTGAAGGTTGGAACAAGTTTGAATGATGTGATGGGATATGTTGGCATGTTTGGTTGAGGTCCCGAGGGCCTCGGGTGAGTTTTAGGTGGTTAAACGGATCAAATTCTTGTTTTGAAAGTTGCAGATTTTCTTCAGTTCTGTTGCAGACATTTTTGTTCTTCGCAATCGCGTAGAAGCGTCTGCGATCGCGTAGGCCTAGTTGGGCAGAGGTGAGATTTGTTCTACGCGATCGCAATGGTCAGGACACGATCGCGATTGGCTGTGAAGTTATTGTTCGCGAACGCGTGGCAAGGGTCGCGTTCGTGTAAAAGGGAATGAGCTGGTATGAAGTGCTGAGTGTTGATACCCAATTTTTTCCTGTATATTTTTTATATATGCAAATACCTTCAAAATAGTATATATATGCATATATAAGCATGTCCAAGTATTTTATTATTTTTTCTAATTTTCAAAAAAAAGAATTTTAAACCGATTTTTTGCCCTATTTTAGCAATAAAAAAGCCAATAAGTGTTCTTCAAATTATCATTTTGGTGATTAATTTACCAAAATTAATTAGCAATAAAAAAGCCAATAAGCCAATATTAATTTACTATTTTTTATAAATTAAAATGGGAAAGTGGCTATTTAACTGATAGCCTTATTTGTATTTCAATTACAGCCAAAATCAACCACCCCAATAACCCAATTCCAATTTCAAAGGGACCAGCCCAAATCCTAATATATAACCCGACCCCTAACCCGTTAATAAAACCCACCCGGTTTTTCTTTTGATCCAGGTTGTTGATCATTTTGATCAACGCCCACGATTCCCCCTTACCATTTTAATTCACCCAAACCCCAACCCTAATTCATTTCCCTCCAGAGACGCCGCCTTGAAACCCCTTCGTCTCTCAAACTCTATCAAATGTTCTCGAAACCCTAATCGTCTTCCATTGTCTTCTACCTTAAGCTCACCGGAATCCATGGCCTCTCAGGCCATAGATGGTTTAAACTCATCTCCCTCTACTCTTAAACACTTGGTACTCGAAGGTTCGAGGTCTGACCTCGAAGGTTTTTCGTTCAGATCTTTGCAAACTCAAGGTTCTACCACGCATGCTCTTCTACTGTGTTCTTATGTTTTTCCTTTTATCACGCATGTTCTTCTACTGTGTTTTCTATATTCTGTTCTTTCTTCTACTGTGTTTCTATGCTATGTTTTCACACGCTTTCCCACTATGTTCTGCTATTTGCCTTCCACTATATGCTTCGCCTACTAAATCTCTAAGCATGCTGCCTCCTCATCTCTGTATTTGACTCGAGGTAGAAACCCTAGAATTTGGGGTTCCTCCGAGTTTGGTCATATGATTGGATTAGGGTTCTGTTTGAGAACCCTTGACTCTTTCAGACTAACCTCTGAGTCTATGAACTAAGTGTGAATTTCTTTTGTTTGCACACAATTCTTATCCCCCTATACTAGACTCTTCTATGGAATAGCATGACAAATTTCTTCATGTTTAACGTGTCTGTATGCTTTTATATATGACGAATCTTTCTTCATAAGGGTTTTCTAACTTGTGATTGATTCAGAATTCCTTTTAATGAGTCTAATTGATTGTTACCGATTTTCCTTAAGTTAAAATCTTTCCCATCTTTCTGACCTGGTTCATTCATACAAAATCTTCAATTTTTTATTTACTAGTTGTTAATTGATTCCCTTGCCTTATTTGCGCAAACCGTATACTGTCAAGACCTTGTCCTTAAATAAGCCTCTATGTATTTACCCCTCTTGTACTGTTTTGAAAAGAAGTGTTTGATTAATCTCTTTCCTTAATTATTTTTACCCGTTTGAAATCAAAATCCCTTAATTAAAGGGAAACCTTGTGTAATTGATTTTCAAACAATTTTCTTACCTATTTCTGCTTGCTTTCTACACTATAAATACATGACCCTCTTTAACACAAGACTCGATCAACACATATTGCACACTTTAGACACTTATAATCTCATAGTTCTCTTCTAAACTCATAGCATTCTGACTACTTGTTTGCACTTTGGCTTTACAAGACTACTGTTTTCCTTTGCTTGTTTCCTTGAGACTGGTATGTTCTAGTTTTGGTTTCAGCATCACCCCAACATGTTTATTTACAACCTTTACATCGATGTCTACTGTACTGTCTTGTGGAGTTAAATGCTAACAAGCATGTTAATTTCCTTTCATCTGTTTCTGTTGTGAATCCCTGCACCCCTGTCTCCCTCTATGTGTTTTGAGTTGTAGTTTAGAACATGGCAATATTCCGGTTATTGTTCATGTTTGGACTTGATCCCTTGGGGGATCCTAACTCCCAAAACAATGTGTTCTAACAGGGAGATGGGGTGTGCCAGCATTTTCTATTGCTAGGTATGACCACTAGCCTGTCTTTGCCACTCCCCTTTTCCCCTTTTCAAAATTCCTTCTATGCACTTACAGTCATTCGTAGTTTCTATGTTCGGCCCCCCTCATGTGAGCCTTGCCTTGGGACCTTGAGCTCCCTCTGAACTTGGACACTAGAGGGCTGGCCCTTCCACACTGCACTATGACTCAATCCTGCAATGTATTTGTGTGCAAGCACTGCCCGGAGTCCGTATGAGGCTCTTAGGGAACTCTAACACACCCCAAATGAGAGAAAGGCTTTTGAAATCGGATCTTTGGAGCTGGTTCATCTCATGTTTCAGACAAGGAGCCTGAATTAGGCTCCCCTTGGTTGTACTTTTAATTGCTGATGTAATTTTGCTTTTCTTATTCCATTCTGGGTTGTAATAACTTTGTAATAAACTTCGGGGATGTTCAGTGAAAAGGGAGGGGTAACTATGCATGAAAAGGGTAGATAACATGCCTATAGGAATCTCTAATTTTAGTATTATTTCATATAGTTACCATGCCTATAAGATTCTGCACTTTCATATAGTTACCATGCCTATAAGATTCTGCACTTTCATATAGTTACCATGCCTATAAGATTTCCGCACTTTCATATAGTTACCATGCCTATAAGATTTCTGCACTCTCATATAGTTACCATGCCTATAAGACTTATGAATTTTCATCATGCCTATGAGAAACCCTGCATTCTCATTTAGCTATCATGTCTATAAGGAACTCTGCATACTCATCTAGATGCCATGACTATAGGGATTCTGCACTTTCAGGTAGATATTATGTCAATAGCTTCTGCACACGCTGTAGAGAGTATGCCTATAGGTATTTTCTGATTCTTGCATACCCGCTTTTCACTAGGCAAACGTGTTTATAGGCCTTAAGTAAAATAATGCAACACCTAGATATCATGTTATAGGATTTCTGCACTCTTCTATGTCTATAACAATGTTCTAAGTTGGCAAACACATAGAAAGCATGCCTGTAGGGGTTCTAATTCAAATCTGAATAGCCTCAATCTCTTATGAGTCTAAATTAGCAGTAATAATGCATTACCACTAGCAGAACTCGTGTGTTCTAAAATTCGTTTTTAACGAGAAACTTCCCTTTAAATCAGCATGTAATCAGTTCATTCTCTTATTTCTGAAATCTGTAGACATCATGCCTATAGGTTTTCGTCTATCACTTAGGCAAGCCTTAGGGTAAAAGTTATAAACTGCAGTAGTCTTTATTAATTGCAACCAGCGGGCGGGCCTAACTCGGACTTCTTATCTGAAAATATGTGATAAATCAGCCTGCTTTAATTCTTATGTTTTATCAGACCCTAACCAGTATGTGTAAGACATACTAAACTACATGATTCTCTTTGGTTTTAAGGAGGTTTGTTTGAGCCTTTCTATCTATTATGTCCTTCTCCCCATATCTGCTACAAATGTGTTTTGATTGTCGCCTTAGAATTTTGTCCTTTTAAAACTATAAAACCTCACACCCCTTCCCTTTAGGATTAGTAGTCCCAAATGCCTCCGGGACTGATAGGATTGGGGCGGGTAATAGCATGCAATATGTGAAACGAGACAATTCCGCGTTTAATACCTTAACGGGGTGGGAAAGGATAGATATGGATATGATGACCGCGCGATAACACCACGTGTATAAGTGGTTACCGGGTGTTGTGTGGGGTGATCCATATTATTTATAAACCTAGGACCCCCCCCCCCCTCTTTTATTTGTTTATTTTCAAAATTCTCAAACTATTTTTTCTCTCTCAAAAATTCAGCTCTTCTTTCGTTTCTTTTTCACTCCATCTATTTGCAACCTTTATGTGAAAATCCGCTCTTATTTGAAGCTTTATTTGTCTATATGTTATTTGTACCCTAAAGTCACAACAATAGCTTGGCCGGGAACCACACTAGTGGATTCTGAGGGGTGCCTAACATCTTGCCCTTGGAATAATTTCAAGCCCTTACCCAATCTCTGGTTATCCAAGCAAAGCCCTTCTTAGTGTCCTAATGCACTTTAATCATTAGGTGGCGACTCTTTACTTCAATTCAAACGCCCAATTCCCAAAAGGGAACGAGTTGTCCTCCCAAATGTCATAAACCCGATTTCGCGAGACAAAGGAGGCATCGACAGCATGGCGACTCTGGTGGGGATATCTTCAAGGCTTTTACCATTTCATGCTATTTGCGACTTTATGCTTCTTTATATGTCTTTATTTGTTTAAATGCCTTTAAGTATTTTTCCCTCTTCTACCTCGAAACTGACCTGGCTCTTTGTTTCTTTCCTTTATTTCTCTTAATGCTTTCCTTTATCGCTTTCCTTTAATACTGTTGTAAATTATGAGAAACTGTTGTAATTATTACTTTATGAACGTGCAAATACGTGATAACTTGTTTGATTATTGTAACTGCATATTCAACATCATATTCCACTCGTGCCAAACAAAATACCATAGCAACGCTTATAATGAGTGGTTGCGCCCTTCCAATATTATTACCCCCTAAGTCCAGCAAAGGCATATTTGCGGTAAAACCAGTCGATCAACGGTGTAGTCGACGGTTCCGTGCCTTTCCCTCTTGAGTTTTCCGCTCAAGGGTACCAGTCTAATACCCCATAGAAACCTTACTCTGTTTAATTATTCATGCATCATGGTCAAACCTAGCTGAGTCAGTTATGTTGTCCGTATAATGACTCTTTAAGATAGCATTGTCCAAAGTCCACTGGGTTTTCCCAAAACCCAAACGGACACTACCACGTTTTGTGCATTTATTTGGAGAACTAAAATGTTTTATGCCAATTATTGGTATTTAATAGTCGAGTCTGGTGGGGGTAAGGGCCTAACCTTTTTGTCTTGCAGAAATATGAGGCACGAAGTCCCCAGATTCGGCATGGTCACCCACATCCACCCCAAATTGCTAAGCTGGTGGAAGAATCTTCATTCCAGCGATCATACTCTTATCTGGAAGTACCTGGGAAACCTACCTTCTCTCCTGGAAATTCAACCCAACAACAAAATCATAGAAGCTGCCACTCTATTCTGGGATTGTGATAGGTCTGTGTTCCGCTTCGGAGACATTGAGATGACACCCCTGCTCGAGGAAATAGGAGGACTGGCTGGTATACCGTGGGAAACTCCGGGTTTATTGATGCCGGAAAATCGCAAGGGTAGAGGTTTTCTCAAGATTATGGGTCTAAAGAAAAATCCAGACTTGACATGTTTGAAGGAGTCATACATTCCCTTTGACTACTTGTACGAGAGGTACGGTCACAGCAAATCTTACCGTACTTATCCTGATGAATTCGCCCTTACATCATTGGGGCATATTTATCGAAGGGTCTTTGTCTTCATGTTCTGTTTCTTGGGGATGATAGTGTTTCCAATGAAGAAAGCAAGAATCCATACCAGGCTAGATATGGTCACCAAAACTCTAATGGAAGGAATTGACGGACAACCATTCAGTCTTGTGCCGATGATCATTGCAGAAATGTACCGAGCCCTAGAAAGGTGTCAACAAGGGGCCAAACATTTTGAGGGTTGTAATCTGCTACATCAACTATGGCTCGTGGAACATCTCCAAAGGGGTGAGTACCGACAGGAAATTCATCGAAGGGAATGGGACGATCATATCGCTTTCCATCACCCAAAGTGAATGAATTACATGCCCAATATGTTCGCCCAACTAGAGAATGCTAGAGAATGGGTCGAACTCTTTGATAACTTGACTGAGGACCGAGTAGAATGGATGTTCGAGTGGTTCCCTACTGAAGAATTCATCGTTCGATCCAGGGATGCGCCATTTCAGATACTGATCGATTTGAGGGGGACCTACCCTTATGTCCCTCTCCGAGTTATGAGACAGGCTGGCAGGAAGCAGGTTATACCAAGGGTCGACAAGATGAATCACTTCCGAGCTGACTTCCAGAATGACGATAGTCCGCATAGGTGTCAGGCTCAGCATATGTGGCATTGCAAAATTGTCTTGGGAAAGGACACCATTGAACCAGACAGATACCATGCTGGTTGTATCCCACACTATTCAGGCTGGCAGGAGGGCAATCACAACGGTTTGGGTCAACCCGGGTTTGTTCGAGGTCACAGGATCATCGATGAAAAGGCTGAGGCACAGATCAAGTACAACCAATTGCGCAAGAGGATTCACGAATGTGAAAATGAGCACCGTGAAATACAACAAGCCAATCAAAAGCTAATTGAAGAATGGAAGGATATGGCTGTCAACGCCAACAAACAACTGGTCTGTTTACAGCGGGGTATAGTGGAACTAGAAAAGAAGTTTCTGAAGAGGATCGAGGACTACCAGAATGCTGAAGGAAACGAAGGTGGACACCTGGCCAGAGCCTACTTGCTGCTAGGACTTCGTGAGCTGGTGAAGCCGTTCGACGGAGCCAACAATGCCGAGTCTAGGGAAGGTCCTTCCGGGACCAAATAGATTGGAATTTCCATTTTCGCTTTATAAGATGTAATAAGGCCAATGACCATTAGTGACCTTTTCTTTCTTATTATTTAGTCTCGTTTTGGGATTCGTCTACCTTTTTATCAATAAAATGAGGCATTCAGCATTTTATGTTCTCCAAATTAACTTGTCGCTAGGCCTACCTCGGACATAACGAGGTCCCTAAAATTAGGACGCGCTTCATATTTCCTGCACTACGTGTTTAAATATTGCAACATTTCCTTACGATCCTTACTGACTTATCACCTTTTGTTTTTACTTTTTTGTTTGTTGCCCTCCCCAAAGGTTAGTTCGTGAACTCTAGCAACATCAGCATATTTTACATGATCCAGGGGCCCTCCACCCACTCCTCCTCCTAGTCCTATCAGAAACAGGAACAAAGGAAAGATGGAAGATTTGAGCAACACCCGAAAAGAAAACTCAGTTGAGCGGGTAGAGATCACTCAGGGTACTCAGGTTTCTAAGGAAAGTGTGTCCCAATTCGAGCAGAAACTATTGAAATTTCGGGAGGAACTTAATAAAGTTCGGAACTTGGCAAGCTTGTCATTCTCCTTCACCACCCCAGATGTCAATTTTCAAAGCACTCAGAACCCCACACCTCCACAAAAACCACAAAACCATTCCGCTCCTCATCACCACTACAATACTTGCCACACTCCCAACAATACTCCCCTACTCATCCCGGAACCTTTGAACTCCACAAATGACCACTGCCACACCAACACCCCCATCTACGTGGAGACTGTGCCACACTCCACCCAGCCCATCTCAAGCACACCCGAGTCCGAGGATAAGGACTTGCTCATCAGAAATCTGGCCGAAGAGCTTAAGAAGTTGACTAACAGAATTCGAGGCGTTGAAGGCAGTAAAGGAATTGAGGGGCTAAATTATGAAGATCTATGCATACAGCCCGATGTCGAACTGCCCGAGGGGCACAAACCTCCCAAGTTCAAAATGTTTGATGGTACTGGGTATCCCAGGGTTCAGTTGAGAACATGCTGCAACAAACTGGTCAGAGTAGGAAGAGACGAGAAGATCCGCATGAAACTTTTCATGAGGAGCCTGAAAGGAGATGCTCTGTCTTGGCACATCAGCTAAGACCCGAAGAAGTGGTCGGACTGGGTAAGTATGGCGTCCGACTTCATGGATAGATTCAGGTTCAATACGGAAAATGCACTGGATGTGTTTTACATTCAAAATTTGAAGAAGAAACCCACAGAAACATGTCGCGAGTATGCCACTCATTGGAGATCAGAGGCTGCTAAGGTCCGACCTGCCTTAGAGGAAGAACAAATGAACAAGTTTTTCGTCCGGGCTCAGGACCCACAATATTATGAAAGGCTAATGCTGATTGAGAATCATAAATTTTCTGATATCATCAAGCTAGGAGAAAGGATCGAGGAAGGCATCAAGAGTGGTATGGTTACGAACTTTGAAGCCTTGCAGGCTACCAATAAGGCTTTACAATCTGGTGGCACATCCAAGAAAAGAGATGTAGGTGCCGTAATGGTTGCACAGACGACCAAATCCCCTATCAAGTACCAAACATACCCAATACCTCCAATCACATATCAGCCTACCCCAAATTACCAAGCACCCTCACCCACTTACCAAACTCCACCACCCGCTTATCAGTCATCTCCCACATATCAGCCCACTTCACCCAAATACTCCCAACCAGCACATGTTTACCAAGCTTACAACACCCAACCATCCCACTATCAATCACCTCCCCCACGTCAAAACTTCCCTAGACCTCGACCAAATTTTGACCGCAGACTTCCCAAACAGTATACCACCATTGCCGAACCAATTGACCAGCTGTACGAAAGTCTCAAAGCTGCGGGTTATGTCACCCCTATACCTGCTATAACCCCTAAAAACCCTTCCCAATGGGTTAACCCAAATAAAACCTGTGCATACCATTCTGGCATGAAAGGCCATACCATTGATGAATTCCGCTCCCTGAAGGATATGATCCAGGCTTTGATTGACAACAAGATCATCGTGGCAAAGGAGCCTGCTCTGAATGTCCCCAATAACCCTCTACCAGACCACAAGGGTGGAGGTGTTCACATGATTGAAATAGAGGATGATTGGGATCCCAAGGGATCGATCGGTTCGATCACAGAAGGCGACGATCCAAAGAAACAAACAGTCACCCTTAATCCGATTGTAGTCCAGATTCAGCCTTCTGGAGATGCCGAGGTGAACATGTCCATACCACTTGAGCTTGAAACACCATCCTCTGCGAAGACGCCAACACTAACTGAGGTCGAGTTTGGGTCCCCAAAGGCACCTGTACCATTTGAAGTTGCTGTATTACCTTCCAAAGCAAGGGTGCCCATTCCGGTAGCAATGACAGCCGTAACACCATTCCACACGAAGGCTATACCATGGGGCTACACAGTCGAGGCAAGAAGAAAGGGGAAGGTCAAGTTTGGGGAAGCCGTTGCGGCTCAGCGTATGACAAGAACCGGCAGGGTTTACACCCCGGAGCATTTGGATGAATCTAGCAAGCAGGCCTCTAGTCGGCCAACCATCACTGAAACTGGGCCCGACGATCTCTGGAGAAAGATACAAGCAAAAGAATACTCAGTCATTGATCAACTGAACAAAACACAGGCACAAATTTCTATCCTTGCTTTGTTACAAAGTTCCGATGCACACAAGAATGCCTTATTAAGAGTGCTAAGCGAGACATATGTACCGAGCAACATCACTGGCGGGGAGATGGCCAACATGGTAGGACAGGTATTGGAAAGTCAGAAGATCACTTTTCATGAAGATGAGCTGCCACCAGAAGGATTGAGTCACACGTTGCATATCACTGTGCAGTGCGAAGATTACTTTATCACCAGGATCCTGGTCGATGGGGTGTCCAGTCTCAATATTTGTCCGTTGGTAACACTCAGGACGTTGGGAAAAGGGTTGCATGAAATCAAGGACGGGGCCATCAACGTCAAAGCTTTCGACGGATCCCAAAGGTCTACTATTGGGGAAATTAGCTTGTGTTTCCAAATGGGGCCTATTTGGTTTGATGTTGGTTTTCAAGTGATAGACGTGCCGGCATCTTACAATTTATTGTTGGGACGACCATGGATTCATGCCGCAGGGGCCGTAGCGTCAACACTACATCAGGCAGTGAAGTTTGAGTGGAACCACCAAGAGGTGATCATTCACGGCGACGGTACCAATCCCATATACAGTCGCCAGACCATCCCAGCAATTGGAGGAAGAAGAAGGATAGGCGGGGAAACTTACCACCATATCGAGCGAGTCAACGCCGTTGATAAGGATAAGTGGTGGAATAATAAAATTGAAAGCATATTGAACTGGAGCGGGTATGAACCTGGCAAAGGACTTGGCAAGAATCTTCAAGGAATCGCTAAGCCCATCAAGTTCAAGAAACACAACACCACCTTTGGATTGGGGTAGAATTCAACGAATGGTCGCCACCATGGCACGGTCTGTACTATCCGCTGGAGCAGCCAATACCCCATTTGGAGCAGACCTTCCAACCGGCCGAGGTCATCTACGGGTCAGAAAAAGAAGAAGCCCTGGCAGCAATGAGGAATTTGATCCTAGAAGACGAGGATATGGATTGTTGTGTCATTTTCGAGGAGGAGGGGGAGGAAGGCCCTTCCATACAGGCTGTAAGCAGAGGAGCACGCCTCGATAACTTGACTATCAGAACCACCAGAGCCCGGCGAGCCTCGGGGTAGCAAGGCTGAACAAGCATCATGCACTATTTTATTTTACTAGTTCACTTTCCTTTCGCATTTCTATTTTTGCAAGAAAGAGCTCCAATGTTCAAAACATTTATGGAATTTACCAAAGCATTTCAATTCTCTTATAAATCTTACTCTTATTATTCTCTCTAATTACTTTACTTATACAACATTACTATTACTTATCTTGATGAACCAATGACTGTGACATGCAACGAGACAACGCAACAAACGGACATAGATTCAGAAGAAGATGACATACCGGAAGAGATTGTCAAAGAAGTTGAGAATTTCGAGAACAGACCTAAGTCCAACCTGGACGAGACTGAGATTGTTAACCTGGGAGATGCAGAAAACATCAAAGAAACACAAATCAGCGTTCATTTGTCACCATCAGAAAAGGAAGAATACACAGAGTTTCTAAAAGAGTATGAGGACATATTTGCCTGGTCGTACGACGATATGACTGGTCTAAGTACATCTATCGTGGCCCATTAACTGCCAACTGATCCAACATGTCCGCCGGTAAAGCAGAAGCTCAGGAAGTTCAAGCCAGACATGAGTTTGAAAATCAAGGAAGAGATCACTAAGCAGGTCAAAGCTAAGGTTCTCAGGGTAGTGGAGTATCCAGCATGGTAAGCCAACATTGTGCCAGTATCGAAGAAGGACGGGAAGGTTAGAGTCTGTGTCGACTATCGGGATCTCAACCGGGCCAGTCCGAAAGATGACTTCCCCTTGCCAAACATACACATCCTGATTGACAATTGCGCCAAGCATGATTTGCAATCATTTATAGATTGTTTCGCTGGTTATCATCAGATCTGGATGGATGAAGAAGATGCTGAGAAAACGGCTTTCATTACGCCGTGGGGAATGTACTACTACAACATGATGCCGTTTGGGTTAAAGAATGCAGGGGCCACCTACATGAGGGCCATGACTACCATTTTTCAGGATATGATACACAAGGAAATCGAAGTATACGTGGATGATGTCATCATCAAATCCAAGAGAGCCACTAATCACATAGAAGATCTGAGGAAGTTTTTCAACCGATTGCGAAGGTAAAACCTGAAACTGAATCCCGCAAAGTGTGCATTCGGGGTTCCAGCTGGAAAATTGCTTGGATTCATTGTGAGTTGTCGGGGAATAGAACTAGATCCATCGAAGATCAAAGACATTCAAGAATTGCCACCGCCAAAGAACAAGAAAGAAGTAATGAGTTTCTTGGGGAGACTTAACTACATCAGTAGGTTCATAGCACAATCTACCGTTATCTGTGAGCCAATCTTCAAGATGTTGAAGAAGGACGCCGCTACCAAATGGACTGATTATTGCCAAAAGGCCTTCGACAGAATCAAGGAGTACTTGTCAACACCGCCAGTTTTGGTCCCGCCTGAACCAGGTAGACCTCTGTTACTCTACATCGCCGTGTTAGATGGTGCCTTTGGTTGCATCCTGGGGCAGCATGATGAGACAGGAAAGAAAGAATAGGCCATTTACTACCTCAGCAAAAAGTTCACTTCGTAAGAGGCCCGGTATTCTCTGTTAGAATGCACCTGCTGTGCTTTAACTTGGGTAGCCCAGAAGCTGAGGCACTACTTCTGTGCCTATACCACGTATCTCATATCAAGGATGGATCCGTTGAAGTACATCTTTCAGAAACCCATTCCCACTGGACAGCTAGCCAAGTGGCAGATCCTGTTAAGTGAATTCGACATTATCTACGTAACTCAAAAGGCAATCAAGGGACAGGCACTAGCAGATCACCTGGCCGAAAACCCCGTGGATGGAGGATACGAACCCCTGAAGACGTATTTTCCCGACGAAGAGGTATCATTCATAGGAGAAGATATTGCAGAACCCTATGACGGGTGGAGAATGTTTTTCGACGGAGCAGCAAATTTCAAAGGAGTTGGCATAGGAGCAGTCCTAGTATCAGAAACCGGTCAGCATTATCCGGTGTTTGCCAAACTCAAATTCCCGTGCACCAACAACATGGCCGAGTACGAAGCCTGCATCTTAGGGCTTAAGATGGCCATTGACATGAATATTCAAGAGTTGTTAGTAATTGGGGACTCAGACCTACTCATACATCAGGTACGAGGAGAATGGGCAACCAAGAATTCCAAGATACTCCCTTATCTGCACCATGTACAGGAGTTGAGAATGAGGTTCACAAAGACAGAGTTCCAGCATGTTCCTAGAGTCCAGAATGAGTTTGCCGATGCATTAGCTACCCTGTCGTCCGTGATACAGCATCCAGATACGAACTATATTGATCCTGTTCTTGTGAAAATCCATAATCAGCCAGCTTATTGTGCCCATGTTGAAGAAGAAGCAGACGGAAAGCCTTGGTTTCATGATATCAAGGAATATTTGGCAAAAGGAGAGTACCTAGAGCTTGCAAATCCTACTCAGAAACGCACACTTCGGAGATTGTCCAACAACTTTTTTCACAGCGGAGGAATCCTATGTAGGAGGACTCCCAATTTGGGATTACTGAGGTGCGTCGACGCAAAGGAAGCATCCAAGCTACTAGAGGAAATTCATGCTGGGACCTGCGGTCCGCATATGAATGGTTTTGTCTTAGCAAAGAAAATACTCCGAGCTAGTTACTTTTGGATGACTATGGAAACAGACTGCATCCAGTATGTTCGAAAATGTCACCGCTGTCAAGTACATGCAGCTATGATAAAGGTACCTCCAAATGAGCTTATTGCAACAAGCTCACCATGGCCGTTCGCCGCTTGGGGAATGGATGTTATTGGACCAATCGAACATGCCGCTTCCAACGGGCACAGGTTTATCCTAGTGGCAAACGATTATTTCACCAAATGGGTCGAAGCAGCATCTTACAGAGCAATGACTAAGAAAGTCGTGACGGACTTCGTCCGCGACCGCATTATTTGTCGATTCGGTATCCCAGAGTCAATCATTACTGACAATGGCTCCAACCTCAACAGTGACTTGTTGAAAGCTATGTGTAAGACCTTCAAGATCAGACACAAGAATTCCACAGCCTACAGACCGCAGATGAACGAAGCCGTAGAAGCCGCCAACAAAAACATCAAAAAGATATTGAGGAAAATGATAGAGAAGCATAAGCAATGGAACGAAAAGCTATCATTTGCTATATGGGGTATCGCACTACTGTCCGAACATCAACTGGGGCAACTCCCTATATGCTGGTTTATGGTACAGAGGCAGTCATTCCCGCCGAAGTAGAAATCCCCTCTTTAAGGATCATACAAGAAGCTGAGCTCGACGATGCAGAATGGGTGAGAAACCGCTACAAGCAGCTGGCTCTTATAGATGGGAAGAGAATGAATGCAGTTTGCCACGGTCAGCTTTATCATAATCGAATGTCCAGAGCTTTCAACAAGAGAGTCAAGCCAAGATGGTTCACACCGGGATAGCTGGTGTTAAAGAAAATTTTTCCGCATCAAGATGAAGCCAAAGGGAAGTTCTCTCCCAATTGGCAGGGTCCATACACGGTTTATCGGGTTCTGACAAGAGGAGCCCTTATACTTGCAGAAATGGATGGAGAAGTTTGGCCAAAACCAATCAACTCAGATGCAGTCAAGCGCTACTATGTGTAATCTTATGTTTTCCTATATGATGTAATTTGAACTACGTCTGACCTGATTCCCGTTTAAGAAGGGATACGTAGGCAGCCTTATGGGTTTGGTCACAATTCAATAAAATTTTTATTTCCCCTGCAATTGGAAACTAGGGCAGAATTTTGAGGAGGACCCTCAAAATTCCGAAGTAACTTCAGCCGATGTCCTGAACCACGTCATAGTCGTCGGTTCATCTAAAAAAAACTATTTCTTAAATATATACTTATGTCATATCTTTAACAAACTCATGCATATTTATCGAAATCGCTTTGTTCAGCAACGCTTCCCCCATGATACATACCGTGTCATCAGATCAAAGCCGAGCAGATCAAGCAAAGTCAGCGAAAACACGAACTAACCTTTCCCCTTTACAAAACTCACAATTTTTCTTTGGATGCAGGCACCCAAGTCGCAAAACATATATTATACACTCATAGTGTTCAGGAATATCTCTCAGAACTGTCACACCTATTCACAGTTGCTATCCGCATACAGTACCCCAGCTGCCATGATATCGCAGTCGGTTATCAGCGATCAGCTATCAGCTAAGAAAATTTATCACTATTCACCTTTTATTTCTGCATTGCATAATGCTACCATTCTGCCGTTCGAGACTAAGCACTGTCTCCATCTGCATTTTTTGCATCACATAAGGCTGTCATTCTGCCTTCCGAGGTTAAGCTCTGTCTCCATCTGCCTTTTCTACATTGCATAAGGCTACCATTCTGCCTTTCAAGACTAAGCTCTGTCTCCATCTGCATTCTTGCATTGCATAAGGCTACCATTCTGCCTTCCGAGGTTATGCTCTACCTCCATCTACATTCTTGTATTGCATAAGGCTACCATTCTGCCTTCCGAGGTTAAGCTCTACCTCCATCTGCATTTCCTGCATTGCGTAAGGCTACCATTCTGCCTTCCGAGACTAAGCACTGTCTCCATTTGCATGGCTAAAATATCACCACATTATTTACATCTTGCACCGGCTGAAAGATTGCCACTCTATTTACATCTTGTATGGCTGAAATATCGCCACTTTATTTGCATCTTGCATGGCTGAAATATCGCCACTTTATTTACATCTTGCATGGCTGAAATATCGCCACTTTACTTACAACTTGCGTGGCTAAATTATCGCCACTTCATTTACATCTTGCACCGGCTTAAAGATCGCCACTTTATTTACTTCTTGCATGGGCTGAAAGATCGCCACTTATTGCATTTCATGGGCTGAAAGATCGCTAATCTGTCCAAAGGCGTCATCGTTCGGAGACACCATTTTCATAGCCCGAGAACACCATGCCATGGCCTGAGGACCCCTTTTAATCTCTTGCATATCATTATTCAAAGGCATCAAAGTTCGGAGGCACCATCTCTTGCATATCATTATTCAAAGGCATCATAGTTCGGAGGCACCATTCTCATAGCCTGAGAGCATCATTTCATGGCCTGCGAATCCTTTATTATACATTTCATGGCCCAGGACATCATGGTCTAAGGACGTCATCCTAATCGTCCAAAGACAGCATTTATGGTCCAACGGGAACTTGCATCATGTTTAAATTTATGCACGATATACGCTTGTATTGTTTATTTGCAGGTAAACCGGCAAGTAACGGCCATCTCAGCAGGAGCGGTCTCGCTCCGGTTCCCGCAGCCCTATTAGACTTTAGCCATCCTAAATATCATGTCGGTTCTTGAAAAATCTCCATCGGCTTACTCCGTCGACGGATCCTGAACTACATATGGCTTGATTCCTGTAAGACCGGGGATATGTAGGCAGCTCAGGAACTAGAGCACGGTCAATCTCTTCAAACCACTTCACTCGGTCAAAATTGGCCATCATGTCTTTACCCGACAACTCTTTCATCCTTCCCGGGTATAGATGGGCAGCTGTTGATACCCAATTTTTCCTTGTATATTTTTTTTATATGCAAATACCTTCAAAATAGTATATATATGCATATATAAGCATGTCCAAGTATTTTATTATTTTTTCTAATTTTCAAAAAAAAAGATTTTTAAACCGATTTTTGCCCTATTTTAGCAATACAAAAGCCAATAAGTGTTCTTCAAATTATTATTTTGGTGATTAATCTATTTTATTCTTATATTTATGCCAATATATAGCTAAGGTAATTTTTACACATTTTTATAAGGCGATTTGGTATTTTTAAGCTAAATTTGCGCTAAATTGCAATTCTAGCCTTTTTTAAGATTTAAATAGAGCTTATAATTATAAAATTTATTCCAGTATTTTTAATTTAATGATTATATATTATTAATTAATTTAGTGCCTTCATTTTGTTTCAAAAATTATTTTACTATTTTTTTTAAATTAAAAAGGGAAAAGTGGCTATTTAACTGATAGCTTATTTGTATTTCAATTACAGCCAAAAGCAACCACCCCAATAACCCAATTCCAATTTCAAACGGACCAGCCCAAATCCTAATATATAACCCGACCCCTAACCCGTTAATAAAACCCGCTCGGTTTTTCTTTTGATCCAGGTCGTTGATCATTTTGATCAACGGCCACGATTCCCCCTTACCATTTTAATTCACCCAAACCCCAACCCTAATTCATTTCCCTCCAGAGACGCCTCCTCGAAACCCCTTCGTCTCTCAAACTCTCTCAAATGTTCTCTAAACCCTAATCGTCTTCTGTTGTCTTCTACCTCAAGCTCACCGGAATCCATGGCCTCTCAGGCCATGGATGGTATAAACTCATCTCCCTCTACTCTTAGACACTTGGTACTCGAAGGTTTGAGGTCTGACCTCAAAGGTTTTTCGTTCAGATCTTTGCAAACTCAAGGTTCTTTGGCCATCTCCGGTCTTGCTCCGGCGTACAATGGTGTTTTGAGCCTGGTTCTGACTTTCCGACCAAGACCGGACCTTTTCCAAGCCTTTCTCATTCTAGGGTTCTTCTGAAACCCTAGCTAGTCGAGGTTTTCTCAGATTTTTTCTTAAATCTGTTATATATTTGTGCTCTACTTGAGTTTTTGAACGATTTCCTCAACTATTCTTTCAAAAATTACTTTCAAAAATTACTTTCAAAAATTACTTTTTTCTGATTTAGGGTTTCCTGAAAATGTTCAAATGTTTCTCTGACTTTTCTTTCCCTTTTTCTTTGTGTGTATTTGTCTCCGCTATGTTCATGTTTACTTTTCTGCCACACATGCTCTTCTACTGTGTTCTTATGTGTTTCCTTTTATAATGCATGTTCTTCTACTGTGTTTTCTATATTCCGTTCTTTCTTCTACTGTGTTTCTAAGCTATGTTTTCACATGCTTTCCCACTATGGTCTGCTATTTGCCTTCCACTATATGCTTCGCCTACTAAATCGCTAAGCCTACTTCCTCTTTATCTCTGTATTTGACTCGAGGTAGAAACCCTAGAATTTGGGGTTCCTCCGAATTTGGTCATATGAGTGGATTAGGGTTCTGTTTGAGAACCCTTGACTCTTTCAGACTAACCTCTGAGTCTATGAACTAAGTGTGAATTTCTTTTGTTTGCACACAATTCATATCCCCCTACACTAGACTCTTCTATGGAATAGCATGACAAATTTCTTCATGTTTAACGTGTCTGTATGCTTTTATATATGACGAATCTTTCTTTAAAAGGGTTTTCTAACTTGTGATTGATTCAGAATTGATTTTAATGAGTCTAATTGATTGTTACCGATTTTCCTTAAGTTAAAATCTTTCCTATCTTTTTGACCTGGTTCATTCATACAAAATCTTCAATTTTTTATTTACTAGCTGTTAATTGATTCCCTTGCCTTATTTGCGCAAACCGTGTACTGTCAAGACCTTGTCCTTAAATAGACCTCTATGTATTTACCCCTCTTGTACTGTTTTGAAAAAAAGTGTTTGATTAATCTCTTTCCTTAATTATTTTTACCCGTTTGAAATCAGAATCCCTTAATTAAAGGGAAACCTTGTGTAATTGATTTTCAAACTATTTTCTTACCTATTTCTGCTTGCTTTCTACACTATAAATACATGGCCCTCTTTAACACAAGACTCGATCAACACACATGCACACTTCAAACACTTATAATCTCATAGTTCTCTTCTAAACTCATAGCATTCTGACTACTTGTTTGCACTTTGGCTTTACAAGACTACTGCTTTCCTTTGCTTGTTTCCTTGAGACTGGTATGTTCTAGTTTTGGTTTCAGCATCACCCGAACATATTTATTTACAGCATTTACATCCATGTCTATTGTACTGTCTTGTGGAGTTAAATGTTAACTAGCATGTTAATTTCCTTTCATCTGTTTCTGTTGTGAATCCATGCACCCCTGTCTCCCTCTATGTGTTTTGAGTTGTAGTTCAGAACATGGCAATATTCCAGTTATTGTTCATGTTTGGACTTGATCCCTTAGGGGATCCTAACTCCCAAAACAATGTGTTCTAACAGGCAGGTGGGGTGTGCCAGCATTTTCTATTGCTGGGTATGACCACTAGCCTGTCTTTGCCACTCCCCTTTTCCCCTTTTTAAAATTCCTTCTATGCACTTACACTCATTCGTAGTTTCTATGTTCTGCCCCCCTCATGTGAGCCTTGCCTTGGGACCTTGAGCTCCCTCTGAACTTGGACACTAGAGGGTTGGCCCTTCCACACTGTACTATGACTCAATCCTGCAATGTATTTGGGTGTGAGCACTGCCCAGAGTCCGCATGAGGCTCTTAGGGAACTCTGACACACCCCAAATGAGAGAAAGGCTTGTGAAATCGGATTTTTGGAGCTGGTTCATCTCATGTTTCAGACAAGGAGCCTGAATTAGGCTCCCCTTGGTTGTACTTTTAATTTCTGATGTAATTTTGCTTTTCTTATTCCATTCTGGGCTGTAATAACTTTGTAATAAACTTCGGGGATGCTTAGTGAAAAGGGAGGGGTAACTATGCATGAAAAGGGCAGATATCATGCCTATAGGAATCTTTAATTCAGTGTTTTTTCATATAGTTACCATGCCTGTAAGATTCTGCACTTTCATATAGTTACCATACCTATAAGATTTCTGCACTTTCATATAGTTACCATGCCTATAAGATTCTGCACTTTCATATAGTTACCATGCCTATTAGATTCTGCACTTTCATATAGTTACCATGCCTATAATATTTCTGCACTTTCATATAGTTACCATGCCTATTAGATTTCTGCACTCTCATATATTTACCATGCCTATAAGACATGCATTTTCATCATGCCTATGAGAAACTCTGCATTCTCATTTAGCTATCATGTCTATAAGGAACTCTGCATGCTCATCTAGATGCCATGACTATAGGGATTCTGCACTTTCATGCAGATATTATGTCTATAGCTTTGGCACACGCTGTAGAGAGTATGCCTATAGGTCTTTTCTGATTCTTGCATACCCGCTTTTCACTAGGCAAACGTGTTTATAGGCCTTAAGTAAAACAATTCAACACCTAGATATCATGTTATAGGATTTCTGCACTCTTCTATGTCTATAACATTGTTCAAAGTTGGCAAACACATAGAAAGCATGCCTATAGGGGTTCTAATTCAAATCTGAATAGCCTCACTCGCTTATGAGTCTAAATTAGCAGTAATAATGCGTTACCAACAGCAGAACTCGTGTTTTCTAAAATTCGTTTTTAACGAGCAACTTCCCTTTAAATCAGTATGTAATCAGTTCATTCTCTTATTTCAAAAATCTGTAGACATCATGCCTATAGGTTTTCGTCTATCACTTAGGCAAGCCTTAGGGTAAAAGTTATAAACTGCAGCAGTCTTTATTAATTGCAACTAGCGGGTGGGTCTAACTCGGACTACTTATCTGAAAATATATAATAAATCAGCCTGCTTTAATTTTTAAGTTTAATCAGACCCTGATCAGTATGTGTAAGGCATGCTAAACTACATGCTTCTCTTTGGTTTTAAGGAGGTTTGTTTGAGCCTTTCTATCTGTTATGTGCTTCTCCCCATATCTGCTACATATGTGTTTTGATTGTCGCCTTAGAATTTTGTCCTTTTAAAACTATAAAACCTCACACCCCTTCCCTTTAGGATTAGTAGTCCCAAATGCCTCCGGGACTGATAGGATTGGGGCGGGTAATAGCATGCAATAAGTGAAACGAGACCATTCCGCGTTTAATACCTTAACGGGGTGGGAAAGGATAGATATGGATATGACGACCATGCGATAACACCACGTGTATAAGTGGTTACCGGGTGTTGTGTGGGGTGATCCATATTATTTATAAACCTAGGACCCCCCCCCCCCTTCTCTTTTATTTGTTTATTTCATTGTTTATTTTCAAAATTCTCAAACTATTTTTTCTCTCTCAAAAATTCAGCTCTTCTTTCGTTTCTTTTTCACTCCATCTATTTGCAACCTTTATGTGAAAATACCCTCTTATTTGAAGCCTTATTTGTCTATATGTTATTTGTACTCCAAAGTCACAACAATAGCTTGGTCGGGAACCACACTAGTGGATTCTAGGGGTGCCTAACACCTTCCTCTTGGAATAATTTCAAGCCCTTACCCAATCTCTGGTTATCCAAACAAAGCCCTTCTTAGTGTCCAAATGCACTTTAATCATTAGGTGGCGACTCTTCACTTCAATTCAAACCCAATTCCCAAAAGGGAACGAGTTGTCCTCCCAAATGTCATAAACCTGATTTCGCGAGAAAAAGGGGGCAATGATAGTGAGGCTTGTTCTATGCGATCGCGTGGGTGAGACCGCAATCGCGTGAGTTAGCGGAGGCAGAGCATTGCGATTGCGTGGTATTTTATGCGATCACGTAAGGTTAAATGAGGGCAGTCAGTGTTTGAACCTAAAACTCGAACCTATGTTGATTTTCAACTGTTTAAGCATGAAATTTAGGAGATTACAGGCGAAAAATTGGGAGTTAGGGCTTGAAATTGGAGACTTTGATTTGAGGATTTGAGGGGTGGTTTGTGGTCGGATTTTGATATGGTTGGTATGTATGAACTCGTGAGAGTGTAAGGATTCTAGTTTTGTGATTTTTATCGGAATCCGAGGTGTGGGCCCGGGGGTCGGGTTTGGACCAATTTCGGGATTTTTGATGTAATTTGATTGTTTTCGCATGGGCTTCGTTCCCTTAGCATATCTTGACGTTATAATTCTGATGTTTGGATAGATTCGACGCGACTTGAGGCCGAGTCGAGAGGCAAGAGCATCGCGGAGTAGTATTTCATCCGGTTTGAGGTAAGTAACCATTGTAAATCTGGACCTGAGTGTATGAAACCCCGGTATTCCGTATTGTTTTGATAAATGAGGTGAAGCATATGCTAGGTGACGAGCGTGTGGGCGTGCACCAGTAGGGATTGTGACCTGGTCCATCCCGTAGCGGCTATTAAGCCGCATATTTGATTTGAAATCTTATGATATTCAATATTTTAGAGATGCATACCATATTTTGGGTTGTACGCCGTGTTTAGGGCCTTGTGCCGACCTGTTTAGACCCTTAGGGGCATTTTTACTACTTTCCTCACTCTATTTGATTGAAAGCATATACTCAGTCATGTTTTACCTACGTTTTGATTTAAAAGCTGTTTCATTACTATACTTCTTAATATATGAAAACTATTTGGGCTGAGTTCCTTGATTTTCACTGATATGCCCGAGAGGCCGCAAGGTTAATGACTGAGAGAGGTTAAGGTCCTAATGGTGAGGATTATATATACATTATGGATCGGACTGCACGCCGCAGCAATATGTATTGGATCGGGCTGCGCGCCGCAGCGATATGACGCCTGGGCTGTAGGAACCCCTCCGGAGTCTTTACACCCCCCGTGAGCGTAGTCGACTATATATTACGGATTGGGATGCACGTTGCAGCAGTTATTATTATTATTGTGAGATATCTATTGAGCCGGAGTGCTGAGTATGGGGACTAATTGGCGAGAGGTGAGTTACGAGTGACTGAGAGGCTTGCCCGAGGGGATATTCTTATGAGTGATACCTTGCCCGAGGGGCTTCTTTATGACATTATGCTGCTTTCACTCTTCTTTTATACTGAACCTCTGTTGAAAAATGTTGAATAAATTTCTTAAAAGGATTTTTATACGAACTGGAGTGTTACGAGAAAACTGATTATTGAACTGCGTATTTGACTTGATATTTCTGTTGAGATTTCTTATATGATTTTAAATGCTCGTCACTGCACTCAGACTTTATTTACTTTAGTTACTTACTGAGTTGGCATACTCACGTTACTCCATGCACCCTGTGTAGATCCAGGTGCCCGAGCATTAGAGTGAGAGCTTCCAGCACTCTCAGAGTTTATCCGGAGATCGCAAGGTAGCTGCACGGCGTTTGCAGCCCTAGCTTCCTCCTTCCTATCTTAGCATTTTGTTATTTCAGACTATTTTGTATTACCCAGACAGTGCTTTGGTTGTACTTAGAGGCTCATGACTAGTGACACCAGATTCGGGCTGTGTTAGTACATTTGGTATTGGTTTTCCGCATATATTTGTTGGTTTATATATTACATATGAAAAATTTGAGACTTAACTGTTTTAGAAAGATGAAATTATAAAAGGAAATTCGATGTGGTAAATGTTGGATTGGCTTGCCTAGTACTGTGATAGGCCCCATCACGAACGGGGTATTTGGGGTCGTGACATCGAACCCTCAAAACCACGTTTCAAAGAGTTACTTACCTCAATCCAAGCAAACCTCTACTCCAAAATGCCTTTGCCTCTCAAATCTGTTTCCAAACGTCTCGAATCTAGACACAAGTAGTGAAATACAATCAATATAGGCTAAAGGGACCAATTCCACAAGAAAAGTACTAAATTATAGCAAAATATCCGAAATCGGCTCGAACCCGGCCCCTGGGCCCGCACCTCGATATCAGACAAGAGTCACGGAACCCGAAGGTCCATTTATTCACGAGTCTAACCATACAAAATTTACTCAAATCCGATAACAAAATCCCATTCAAAACCTCAAAAATCTAACTCAAGAACATTTCCTCTTTTTCCCCAATTTTTCACCCCAATTTACAGACTAGATGATAATATTAAAGACATAATCATGGGATTTAACCAAAACAAAGTAAGAATTACTTACCCCAATCAACTCCATGAAAATCCCTTCAAGAATCGCCCAAATTCGTGGTCTCTAGCTCAAAATATGAATAATGGCTTCAAACCCTCGTTTTTGAAATTTAACACTGCTGCCCAGTTATCCTTCATCGCGATCACGAAAAGCACCTCGCGATTGCGAAGCACAACTATGCCGCCCCACACTAATACCCTACGCGAACGCGTAAAAGCCTCTACGATCGCATATAGCTGACTAACCAAAGCTTCGTGATCGCGTTCATAACTATGCGATCGCATAGAGGAATCACCTGATCCTAGTTCCTGACCCAGTACTTTACGCGAACGCGGACCTCTCCTCGCGTTCGTAATGACCAGACACAGCAACCTCCGCGATCGTATGCCTCAACTGGCAATCGCATAGAACAATTCCCCAGCTGCCCTCAATAGACCTACGGGATCGCGAACCCACTCATGAGATCGCGTCTAAGGAAACTAAAAGAATAACACCTGCAGTTATCAGCCAACATCTTAAGTCCAAAAATGATCCGCTAACCACCCGAGACTCACTCGAGGTCCTCGGGGCCTCAACCAAATATACCAACAAGTCTCAAGACATCATACGAACTTAGTCGAATCCTTAAATCACCTCAAACAACATCAAAAACACGAATTACACACGGATTCAAGCCTAATGAACTTTAAAATTTCCAAATTCTACCAACAACGTCAAAACATATGAAATCACGTCCGATTGACCTCAAATTTTCCACACAAGTCATAAATGACACCACGGACCTATTCCAACTTCCGAAAATCCAATTCGACCCGAATATCAAAAAGTCTACTCCCGGTCAAACTTTCCGAAATTCCGACTTTCGCCAATTCAAGCCTAATTCTACTACGGACCTCCAAAATAGAATTCAGACGCGCTTCTAAGTCCAAAATCACCCAGCGGAGCTAATAGAACAATAAAAATTCAAATCTGAGGTCGTTTACACATAAGTCAACATCCGTCAACTTTTCCAACTTAAGCTTTCAAATAAGAGACTAAGTGTCTCAACTCATTAAGAAATCACTCCGGACCCGAACCAACTAACCCGATAAGTGATAATATAGCTGTGGAACACAAAAAAGCAGAAAATAGGGGAACGAGACTACTACTCTCGAAACGACCGGCCGGGTCGTTGCAAATATCCATCAAGAAAATAGTAAAAACCATGACCTGCAACTCTTTCATGTATTTGGTCGATAAAAGACAAAGGAAAATGATCTTTTCTTGTGCCTCATTAAGCCGTCTATAATCAATACGGACTCTCCATCCTGTGATTGTTCTAGTAGGTATAAGTTAATTATTTTTATTTTTTATTACTATCATATCTTCCTTCTTTGGTACTACTTGCACAGGACTCACCCAAGGGCTGTCAGATACCGGATAGATAATACCTATTGCTAAAAGTTTCACCACTTCTTTCTTGACAACCTCTTGCATTGCTGGATTCAGTCTCCTTTGTGGTTGGACTATTGGTTTATAATTTTCTTCCATGAGTATCATATGCATATAAATAGCTGGATTAATTCCTTTGATGTCAGCTATCGTCCACCCTAAAGCTCTTTTATGTTTCCTCAAGACTTCAATCAACTTGTCTTCCTGTTCTATAGTCAAAGATGAAATGATTACTGGAAATAATTTAGGTTAAAGAAAAATATATTTCAAATGAGAAGGAAGATTTTTGAGTTCAATTTTTTATTGAATTTCTTCTTGTGAGACTTCCTTATTTTCTGATTCTTCTTCCACTATTTCAGCTTTCTGTCGAATTGTATGATTATGATCACTTGTGGTACCTGGCCCGGTCAAACGTCTTTCTAATGAGTCAGTAATCAACTGATCAACTTTGTATTCTTATGCAAGGTCATTTTGCAAGTCAATTTGAAAACAAAAAGATGATGACTCATCCTCGAGAAACTTCATTATTTTTTGTATGTCAAAAATTACTCTTTTCTCATCAACTCGCAAAATAAATTGTCTTTTATAGACATTAATAATTGCTCTTCCTGTTTCAAGAAATGGTCTACCTACAATTGGTGGTACCTAAGTATTTTCTTCCATTTCAAGTACTGTAAAATCTACTGGGAAGATAAATTTTTCAACTCTAACTAGAACATTTTCAATGATTCCTTTCGATTTTTTAGTACTTTGATCAGCCAATTACAGTGACACACCAGTGTAATGAACCAACCGGTCATTTTGCTTTCTAGATTCCTATTTTCCTAATTAAGACTCCTCGTATGTGCTTTTACTGTTTTTATGTCTAACGTTGTCTTGCCTACCAAGTGAAATGCTAGGCGCCATCACGGTCCCGATGGTGGGAATTCTAGGTTGGGACATCTACTTACTAACCGGCAAAAGGTCGAATATGCGATTGTGGCTGATAATTCGGAATGTTTATGAAAATTTAACAAGGGACTATAAGAAATTTGGCGAGTTGACGGTGCGAGATCATGGTTATTGAGAAGGAAGAATATTTGTGGGTTCTACATTATATGATGGTAGCTTAAAGCTAAGTGGGGGAGCCCACCGTCTATGATTGGATCATGTGGTTGTTTGCTTGTGCAGTTTCTGGTTATCGGTGCATTGGTGAATTATTTATGACTAAGAAAAAAATATGAAGGGTAATTCGAGCAAGAACTTGATGAATGTGTGTTGCACTTCGCCTTATCGATTCATGTGCAGGTTTTGGGAAGACTCAAAATTTATGCTTCCTGTGGATGTGATGTACACGAAAAAGAATTCATCTGGTTGCTTCTTTGGGAGATTTCATGTGCTAACAGAGCGTCGGAGTTTGATTATATTCGGGACCAGGTCAGAGTGGGTAACTCTCAATAGTATTTCTAATGGGTTCAAGGATGTAAGCGTGGTGTCTAAGGATTCTGGGTTTGTTGTGTGGCTGATGACCGGGACATTTGCTGCAGAGTTTGAAGAATACTTGGGGGATTTTCTATGCTATCATCAGGTCTGCGAGGTAGTATTGGAGGAAAGCGAGAAATATCTTCGGATTCGCGGAAGGTCTTGCAGAATGGGTATACAAGTTGGAGATGCTATTGTGCGCTTGAGGAGGGTATGAGATGGTTCATGGTATTTAGACGATGTGGTCTCATGGTTTGAGTCACTCGGGATGCGTGTATATTGAGTTCGTTATGTTTTTTAATGGAGCTATTATTATCTAAGTCAAGTCAAGAGTAAATTGGAAGAAGTTGGTTCGGTTAGTAATGGTTGAATTAGCATGATTATGGTAATGATCAGTTCCTTCGGTGTTAAGTTATACATGTGGTTTGTGGTTGTACGTGCGGGCTTGACAACCACCATAATTTGATTGATTTGGGAGGTATTTGATTCAAATGGCCTTGTTTTGTATGTGGATTCCAGAAGAGGTATGGCGATTTAGACCACGACTTAAGGTTTGTATTTTTTGCGACTATGGGAACTCAGGTGTGTGTTGCAATGGTTCTTCTGAAATGAGTTAAGTGAAAGGTTTCTAGACAATAAAGTGTTTGTTCTACTAGGGGTTCATGGGTCATGATGAAGTTCTTGTATTGTCTCGTAGCGGCATGATAGTGCAGTGAGCAATAAGGAAATTGGAAGTTGAGGATCAAGGTTACGGTTCAATTTTGTTAGGAATGTCCCGCGCTCAAAGGAGCGGAGGAAAGGATTCTGAAGTTTAAAGTAAGCTGGCATTATCTTAGTGTCACCTAAGAACGGTGTCCTGTGTAGGAAGCATTGTCTGTTGAATTGCAGATTCATGATTTGCTTTAAAGGATTAGTACAGTTGGTGGTGCGGTGGTGCAGACATTACTACTTAGTGCGGAATGTCGTGGCAGCATATCCATCGAGAAAATTGTATAAGTGTGACATGTTAGTCACTTGATTGTTAAAAATTGAAACCAAGTATGGAGATGGTACTATCGCTAATGTGAGAGTTTACGCTTGGAAGGCTCTCTATTCCTTTGGTTGTGGACTAGGGAAGTTTGTTTCGGATTGGGCGGCTGCTCATGTGTGTAATGAATAGGGCCATTGTGGATCCTTGAAAGGTTGTTGGCCCAATATGGTATCATCAGAATCGTCTTGAGGTTCGTTGGTGAATCTAATGTGAATGGGTGCTCTACGTCAAGTCAGATGTGTTCATTCGGCAAAGCACTACTTACGGAGGAGTCTTCGGGCGTTGGATGTTATTCCCGTCATCAGCTATTCCATGTAATACTCTATTGTGCCAGGTGGGTTATGTGATGGTTTTATTATTCGCACATGTGTTGTAATCCCGTGTAGCTTGTGGTGTTATATGAGCAGGATGGCTCTCGAGATGCAGGTAGTTTATTGCACCTTAGTCATGCTTGGGTTGTGTAGTGTATGGGGCTATCGCTCTCCTCGGGGTTGTATTATACACTTGGCGTGCTTGTGGTCGATAGTCGAGAATTTCGTAAGAATAAGCATTACGGCTTGGTGGGTGTTTCCTCATCGATTATTTTGTGTGGATCGGGTGGCACGCCGTCACTAGTATGTGTGTGGATCTGGTCGTGCCACAATGATGTCACATTCGAATCGGGTTGCACGTCGCAATAGTGTCATGTTTGGATCGGGTTGCACGCCGCAACAGTGTCCTATTTGGATCGGGTTGCATGCCGCAACAGTGTCATAGTTGGATCGGGTTGCAAACCGCAACAGTGAAATTTTAAGTATGGTTCCATACAGTTATTTGTGTGCTTTGTTTCTCATCTCTAAGATAGGGCCATAACATCGGTTTGGCCATTTTATTTTTTACGCGGGCTGGATAGTTCCTTATCGGAGTTCATTCTTCCTTATGAGTCATATTCGAGATGTAGCTTGTTGGCACTTTGATGGCGCTGTATGAGATTTCAAACGGTGGTTGAGGTGGATTATTGCCCGAACAGCTTGTACTGGGTGAGACGAGGTTGTTGGACCTGAGATCGACGCATCGGATTTAAGTAGGGTATATTAAAGAAAAAATATCGTTATTCAGTTCAGAATGAAGTAATGGTTCTTGTTAGGTAAAGAGACCCCATGATTTATTGTTTTGGCAGGTGGTTATGAGTTTCTACACATCTCTTTCGTCGTGGCGGTATTGCGAGAGTTGGAATAGGGCTTACATGTGTTATGATGCGTATTGCGGGCATCAGATTCGTGAAATTGCAGCTATTCTGGTCAGAGGATATTATTATGGGCATGTGAATTATGCCGTGCGTGGTGTGATTTCAGCAAAGGTGCATGATCATGTTTTGGTACAGTGTGTAGTGATTGATGCGGAGTTCGTATGTTAGAATCGGGTCTCGTGGAGAATTCTGGATGTTGGAACCTGGTTCTAAGGCTTGTTGGCTAAGAAAAGGGAAGGATCTTTATTCTTGCTCGAGCTAATGTGCTCACATGGGTTATGGCAGCACGGGTAGGTGCACGAGGTGTTAAACGGTGACTTTGGGCAACTCTGGAGCAGTTCTTGGCACGTTCGAGGACGAACGTTTGTTTAAGTGGGGAAGAATGTAACGACCCGACCGGTCGTTTTAAGCTTTACCACGTCGTTTGGCAGTTTGAGGCCTTGGGTTGCTTTACTTCATGTATTATGACTTGTACTCATAGTCAGAATTGAATTTCGGGAAGTTCTGAGTCGATTCGAATGGAAAATTCTCAATTCAGAAGCTTTAAGTTGGAAGAGTTGACTAAGGTTTGACTTTTGAGTAAGCGACCTCGGATCGGAGTTTTGATGGTTCTGTTAGGTCCGGATGGTGATTTTGGACTTGAGCGTATTACTGGAATTTTATTTGGATAAAGTTTCGGCACTAATTGGCGAAAGTTAGAAATTTGAAGGTTTAAAATGTTCGTATGTTTCACCGGGAGTTGAACTTGATGATATCGGGTTCGCATTGTGATTCCGGAAATTTGAATAGATCCGTTATGTCATTACTTGTGTGCAAAATTTGAAGTCAATTGGAGTTGTTTTGGTATGAATCGGAATTAGTTTTCCAATTCGGAAGTTCATAAGTTCAATAAGTTTGATTTAAGGTGTGATTCGTTGTTTCGATGTTGTTATGTGGGATTTGAGGCTTCGAGTAAGTTTGTATCGTGTTTTAAGACATATTGGTATGTTTGGATGGGTCCCGATGATCTCGGGTGTGTTTCAGGTGAGTTTTGAACAAGTTTGGGCATTTCGGCACTTTGATGATGTCCTGGATCGAGTGAAGTGCGAAGGGCACATTTTGGAGTGCTGAGGTGAAGCCTCATGTGTGGCCGTAAACTACTAGAGTGAGGAGGCAGTGGAAAATGTGCGTACCGCAATGGGGGAAGTCCGCAAGTTTGATGGTCTGACTTCGGAAGCTTATATCTTTTAATGTGTAAGGCATATGGGGATGATCCAAAAATGAAAGTTGTAGCCCTTTGAGTCTAGTTTTCAGAAAGTTAAATCATTCATTAATTGGAGATTTTCAGCGAATGCTATTGTCAATTTACTAAAGCCTTGCAGTACAGATGCTACTGAAGTGCGGCCGCACAATTTGGATCGCGGCCGCAGAACCTGGAAGTACGGACCGCACAAAAAACGTGCGGTCAGCACTATGGGAGATTAGATTTTGTACTTTATAAATGAGGGTTAGAGTATTATTGCACATTTGGACTTTGGAAGCTCGGATTGAGGCGACTTTTCATTAGTTTTTCAAGAAATTCATCGGGGTAAGTGATTCTAACTCGGATTTGGTTAAGATACATGAATATATCATTGTTTTCATCATTTAATTAGTGTTTTGAGATGGAAATTTGGGAAAACTGTAGAAATTACATAGGCTTTAATTTGATGATTTTAAGGTCGAGTTGTGATCGGATTTGACTAATTTTGGTATGGTTGGACTCGTGGTTGAATGGGTTGTCGGATTTGGTAAGTTTCGTCGGGTTTCGAGAAGTGGGCCCCATGTTGACTTTTGGTTAAATTTTGAGTAGAGTTGACATTTTTATAAATTGTTAAATTATTCGCATTGGAGTACATTTTGATTGATTTGCATCGATGAGCATTGGTTTGAGTTGTTAGAGAGGCGTTTGAGCCGCTTATGGAACTTCGGAGCGAGGTAAGACTCCTGTCTAACCTTGTGAGGGGGAAAATACCCCTAGGTGATGTAATAGTTATGTGCTACTAGTTGTGGGTTCTACGTACACACAAGGTGATGAGAATTCGTAGGTGGCTAAAGCATGTTTATGCCGGGTAGACTTAGGACTTTATCATGTAATATTGGAACTATTTGAACTCATTCTGCTGGCTTAATTAATTGAAATTATATATATATATATATATATATATATATATATGTATATATAGACACACACACACACATTAGGCCAAGCCTTATCACCTCGAGTTGTTGGCAAGTTATTTGAGAAACGGTAAAGGTTATATTCACGTGATGCCGTGCTACTCATGTACGGTATTGTAGGAACATGTCTCGTAATTCGATAATTTCCTTCCTTTCCTATGGAGCGGGCCGAACGTCTTGGCAGTATAATAGATGCATCTATTGTTCATGCCGCTCGACCATCAGCATTGTACATATTATCCTAGATCGGGCCGAACGACTTCGGCATAATTGTGTGTTATATCGCTGGCAGTCCGAATATTCACGATATTATCCTTCCACTAATGCTTGGCCTTTTATATGGTATTCCTTATCCGCTTGATACTAGCACTTGATATATCTGAGCTATTGAGGTAGAATACAAGACTGAGAAAATCATACCCTTTAAAAGAAATTTTTGGAAGATTATCTAACTTACAAATTTACCCCATTATTGCTCTGTGCCTCATATCTGCTTATGATTTATTATATTGCTTTATTGGTCCTCTAATAAGTGTCGATGTCACCCATTGTCACTACTTCTCCGAGGTTAGGTTAGATACTTACTGGGTACACATTGATTTACGTACTCATGCTACACTTCTGCACTAAATGTGCAGGATCTGACATGTTCAATTGGCGGTTATCTTGGCATGTAGGCGTAGCTGTTGAGGAGACTTAATGGTGAGCTGCATTCTAGGATACGTGCCACAGCCCATAGAGTCTCTATCGTACCATTTTCTCTATCATGTCTTATTTACATTCTTGACAGATGTATTATTATTGTACTTCATAGTGAATGTTCATGCACTTGTGATACCGGTTTTTGGGATGTTCTAGAAGTTGTTTGTGGTTTTGCTTAGCATTTACACACTTTTATTATTTATTCATTTAAAATTCTAAGTTTCCATGATTTTAAGGTGTTGACTTCTATATCTAATAAAATTCACGATTTTGAAAAAATAAAGTTCATAATTAAGTTGGTTGTTCACCGTAGGCTTGCCGAACAGCGACGTTGGGCGCCATCACGACCTATAGTGAGTTTTGGGTCATGACAGAATATATACCTAAAAACCCTAATAGTACAGATATAGAGAATATCCACTAGAATATTCTCTTTTGTGTCTTATCCTAAAACTAGTCGTGATAACTCTGTCTAAGATGCTCGACCTCGACCTTGATCTACGATGACTTCTCGATCTTGATTTTTACTGACTCTTAGACCGCACCCTTCATCTCTTAAGGGACCAATTCGACCTTGGGTAGGTGTTTGTTGAAGTTGTACTGATAACACGTGGCAACCAGTGAATGCTCTCCCGATGCTGACATGGCTCGCTTAGATCAAAGATGATTTTTGGCCCATACAATTAGTCCCTCCGCTTGTTGAGGTCGTCCTTGCGGGTGAGTTCGATGAGCAGATAATGTCGTTTGTGGTTGAACTTATAGAGCAGACTATACGGGTCGTGGTCTTTGTAGCGATCGGCCAATATGGCTCTCTGTGGGCCGCGTATTTAAAATTCCTTGAATTTCGGGATCATAGGGTCACTATTCTATCTCACTGCAAGCAGACCATACATTGTTTTTAGCGTGGGTCTCTGTGCAAGGTTTCAATCCAATCCAAAGGAATCTCATCTGAAGACTACAAAGAGAATAATGAGATATCTCAAAGGAACACAGGACCTACTCCTCTATTATCCTTCAGGAGACAGCTTTGATCTTATTTGGTATGCTGACGCTGATTATGCAGGATATCTGGTGGACAGGAAAAGCACGTCTGAAATGGAACACTTCCTGGGTTCCTGCTTAATCTCATGAGGTACAAGGAAGCAAAACTCTATGGCACTTTCAACTGCAGAAGCTGAATATGTAGCAGCTGCCTCTTGTTGTGCTCAACTTCTGTGGATCAAGCATCAATTGGAAGATTTCAGAGTATTCTCATACTGTGTGCCTCTTATGTGATAATACTAGTGCACTCAACATGGCAAAAAATCCAGTTCAACATAAGAGGACCAAGCACATTGATGTATGTAGTCACTTCCTCAGAGACAATGTTGAGAAAGGGCTTATATGCATGCAATTTTGCAGCACTGAAAATCAAATTGCAGATATATTTACCAAAGCTCTGAGCAAAGAACACTTCGAGCAAAATCCTCTGGCATTGGGGTTGATAAAACCCAATTGAGAACCTGGTCCCTCTATGATTGACTATGAAAGAAAGATTCAGGTAAACTTAGCTAAAAGGTGTTTTTTGGCAAAGTCTAACTCATCTCTATACCTTTACAGGTAGACACACTTGATGATTACAGAGCAATTAAGCAATTGAGGCTGTATACACTGGTAAAAAGGGCAAAGCTTATAGATAAGAGATCATTCAGGGAACCTGGTTCGCCTAACACAGGTTAGTAGTTTCTCTGTTCTCTCATGCACAATTCTGAACAATTAAACCAAGTGCCACATCATCAGAAGTCAGTTTTTAGTTTTGTGTCTTTTGAACCCAAACGTCTCACCAGCTATTAATCAACCCATCTCCCTAATACCTGCCGCCTTTTCTAACCGATCCCTCTGTCATCATAAATATATTTATCTCTGTTACCACACTTCACACATCAACACTTCCGAACATGTTTCCTATTCTTTCCCTCTTTAGTTCACCAAATCTTCTCTCTTTTTCTCACGATGGCTGAAGATCAAATGATCTCTAGTATCACCGAGTCCTCACCAGTTGAAACACCAAATCCAGACTCTCCTCCTCACACTACTGATAACCAAAACCCTAGAACAGAGTCACCCCATACTCCGTCTCCTCTACTACCCATTCGAGTTCCTATTTTCACAAGAGTCACCAAGCATCAACTCTCACAAGAGGTGTTGCCCAGAGCTCTTCTCTTACCTCGCCCGAAAAGAGGGACGAAATGAGTATTGCTGTGAATGAAGAAAATCAAAAAATCTCAAGTTCTCCTATAGAAGAAGGGTCAAAGGTAGACCGAGTTGAGTGAAATAAAATCATTGACTCAACAAAGAATGCTCCTGAACCACTGTCCACAGGTACCGCTTCTACTTCTCCTGAGCTTCTCATGAATCTAGAAGAAAAGGAAGCAATCGAAAATATGCTGTCCATCGCCAATGAAGGGGTTTTTGTCGGAGGAAGTGAGGATGGTCCTAAGACTCAGGGGGATGAATAGGAGCCTCTTGTAGAGGGTAATGAGCTTGTTCCTCTTGATCCTTCAGCACAGGAAGATGCTACTGGGGAACCTGCTGAAGGACCGATCCGCCTTCGGAGGATCCAACTCCGGGTCCTTCTCAGGAACCCTAGATCGGTAATGACCCTGCTCCCTCTCCTTATTTAGATGTTGAGCCTCTAGGTGTGATTGATCCTGTACAAGCCCTGTGTCTTAAAATCAAAAGGAGGATAGTGATTAAGATTCTGATGACTTACCAATTGCCAGTTTGCCTAGGCGTAGAGTAGCTGTTGGTGAAGAGCCAACTCCTAAGCGGCCCACAACAAGGTTGCAAAAGAAGGAGACTTTTGAGTCTGCTCTTAAGAACAGTCAAACTAAGTCAAGGAGAAGAAAATTAGTGAAAGATGGAAAACTGCTAAATGAGAAGATAGTGCACGTTGTGAATGTTGATGAAGAAGAGGAGGAGGAACCTAGTGTGTTGACTAGGAAGTTATCGCAAAATCATAGTCTTCTCAAGCCAAAAGGGGGATCTTCTGTGTCTGCTAAACGCCTGACTAGGTCTGCTGATGATGCTGCTACTGAGAATGTGGAGAAATAATCAGGTGAAAAATCTGCGAAGTCCGATAAAAAGGAGAAAGGTGCACAAGACTGCTAAGAGAAAGGTTGATGACGTCCTTAGGCCATGACGTCCTGGGCCATGAAGCATGTAATACAGGATTCGCAGGCTATGAAATGATGCTCTCGGGCTATGAAAATGGTGCCTCCGAACCATGATGCCTTTGAATAATGATATGCAAGAGAGTGAAAAGGACCCTCAGGCCATGAAATGGTGTTCTCGGTCTATGAGGATGGTGCCTCCGAACGATGACGCCTTTGGATAAGTTGGCGATATTTCAGCCCATGAAAGATGCAGTAGCATGTGGCGATCTTTCAGCCATACAAATATGGCGATCTTTCAACCGTGCAAATATGGCGATCTTTCAATCGTGCAATGTGGTATTTGGCGATCTTTCAGCCGTGGAATGCAGTATGTGGCGATCTTTCAACCATGCAGATATAGTATGAGGCGATCTTTCAGCCGTGCAATGCAGTATGTGGCGATCATTCAGCCATGCAAATGTTGTATGTGGCGATCTTTCAGTCGTGCAATGCAGTATGTGGCGATCTTTCAGCCATGCAGATGTAGTATGAGGCGATCTTTACGCCGTGTAATGCAGTATGTGGTGATCTTTCAGTCGTGCAGGTGTAATATGTGGCGATCTTTCAGCCATGAAGATGTAGTATGAGGCGATCTTTCAGCCGTGCAATGCAGTATGTGACAATCTTTCAGCCATGCAAATGTGGTATGTGGCGATCTTTCAGCCGTGCAATGTAGTATGTGTTGATCTTTTAGCCATGTAGATGTGGTATGGGGCGATCTTTCACCCATGCAATGCAGTATGTGGCGATCTTTCAGCCGTGCAATGTGGTATGTGGCGATCTTTTAGCCATGCAATGCACTATTTGGCGATCATTCAGCCATGCAGATGTGGTATGTGGAGATCTTTCAGCCGTGCAATGCAGTATGTGGCGATCTTTCAGCCATGCAGATGTGGTATGTGGCGATCTTTCAGCAATGCAGATGTACTATGAGGAAATCTTTCCGCCGTGTAATGCAGTATGTGGTGATCTTTCAGTCGTGCAGGTGTAATATGTGGCGATCTTTCAGCCATGCAGATGTAGTATGAGGCTATCTTTCAGCTGTGCAATGCAGTATGTGGTGATCTTTCAGCCATGCAAATGTGGTATGTGGCGATCTTTCAGCCGTCCAATGCAGTATGTGGCGATTTTTCAGCCATGCAGATGTGGTATGTGGCGATCTTTCAGCCATGCAATGCAGTATGTGGCGATCTTTCAGCCATGCAGATGTGGTATGTGGCGATCTTTCAGCCGGGCAATGCAGTATGTGACGATCATTCAGCCATGCAGATGTAGATAAGGTGGCGATCTTACAGCCCATGCAATGCAGTAGGTGGCGATCTTTCAGCCATGCAGATGCGGATGGAGACAGCGTTTAGTCTCGGAGGGCAGAATGGTAGCCTTATGCAATGCAGAAAAATGCAGAGGGAGACAGCATTTAGTCTCGGAAGGCACAATGGTAGCCATATGCAATGCAGAAAAATGCAGATGGAGACAGCGTTTAGTCTCGGAAGGCAGAATAGTAGCCTTATGCAATGCAGAAAAATGCAGAAGGGAGACAGCGTTTAGTCTCGGAAGGCAGAATGGTAGCCTTATGCAAGAAATAAAATGGCAAATGGTAATAGAGCTTTCTTAGCTAATAGCAGATTGCGATATTGTAACTGCTGGGGACATTGTTGTGTGTGGATAGCAAATGTGAATAAATGCAATGGTTTTGAGAGTTGTATTCCTGAACAATGTTCACCTCGTGGATAGTATGTTTGGATGGTTTTGCAATTCAAGTGCCTGCATCCAAAGAAAAATCGTGAGTTTTGTAAAAGGGGAGGATAGTTCGTATCCCCGCTAGCTTTGCTTGACCTGCTTGGCTTCGATCTGGTTATACTGTATGTGTTACTAGGGTAGCGTTGCTGAACAAAGCAGTTTTTATAATAAACATGCATGATTTGGTAAAAGTATAACATAAATGTATAATAGTTTTTTAGATGAACTGACGACTGTGACGCAATTCGAGACATTGCAACCTCTCTTACTACGGAATTTTGAGGGTCCTCCTCAAAATTCTACCCCAGTTTAATGGGTTGATGCTTCTGACTGTTGCTTGCGATGATCAGTTGAAATTACTTCGGAATTTTGTGGGTCCTCCTCAAAATTCTACCCCAGTTTCCAATTTCGGGGGGAAATGAAAATTTTATTGAATTGTGACCGAACCCATAGGGCTGCCTACGTATCCCCTCTTAAACGGGAATCAGGTCAGGCGTAGTTCAATTACATCATAAAGGGAAAACGTAAAGATCACACATAGTAGCGCTTGACTGCATCTGAATTAATCGGCTTTGGCCTAACTTCTCCGTCCATCTCTGCGAGTATGAGGGCTCCTCCTGTCAGAACTCGGTGAACCATGTACGGACCTTGCCAGTTGGGAGAGAACTTCCCTTTGGCTTCTTCTTGATGCGGAAAAATTTTCTTTAACACCAGCTGTCCCGGTGTGAACTGTCTTGGCTTGACCCTTTTGTTGAAGGCTCTGGACATTCTGTTCTAATAAAGTTTACCATGACACACCGCGTTCATTCTTTTCCCTTCTATAAGAGCTAGCTGCTCGTAATGACTTTTTACTCATTCTGCGTCGTCGAGCTCGGCCTCCTGTATGATCCTTAAGGAAGGAATTTCCACTTCGGCGGTAATGACGACTTCTGTACCATAAACCAGCATATAAGGTGTTGCCCAGGTCGATGTGCGGACCGTGGTGCGATACCCCAATAGGGCAAGTGATAACTTCTCGTGCCACTGTTTGTGCTTTTCTATCATTTTCCTCAATATCTTATTGATATTCTTGTTGGCAGCTTCCACAGCTCCATTCATTTGAGGCCTGTAGGCTGTGGAATTCTTGTGGCTGATTCTGAAAGTTTCGCACATTCCTTTCATTAGGTCACAGTTGAGATTGGAGCTATTATCAGTGATGATCGACTCTGGGATACCGAATCGACAAAAAATACGGTCGCGGACAAAGTCTGCCACAACCTTCTTAGTCACTGCCCTGTAGGCTGCTGCTTCGACCCACTTAGTGAAATAATCGATGGCTACTAGGATAAACCTGTGTCCGTTTGAAGCAATGGGATCAATTGGACCAATAACATCCATTCCCCTGGCGGCGAATGGCCAAGGTGAGCTTGTTGCATTGAGCGCATTTGGCGGCACCTTTATCGTGTCGGGATGAATTTGACAGCGATGGCATTTCCAGATGTACTGGATGCAATCTGTCTCCATAGTCATCCAAAAGTAACCAGCCCGGAGTATCTTCTTTGCTAAAACAAAACCATTCATATGTGGACCACATGTCCCAACATGAATCTCCTCTAGCAGTTTGGATGCTTCCTTTGCGTCGACACACCTTAATAATCCCAAATCAGGAGTCCTCCTATACAGGATTGCTCCGCTATGAAAGAAATTGTTAGACAACCTCCGCAGCGTGCGCTTCTAGGTATGATTGGCAAGCTCCGGGTAATCTCCTTTCGCCAAATATTCCTTGATATCAAGGAACCAAGGTTTTCCATCTGCTTCCTCTTAACATGGGCACAGTAAGCTGGTTGGTTATGAATTTTCACCGGTATGGGGCCAATGAAGTTCTTATCGGGATGTTGTATCACTGATGACAGGGTAGCCAATGCACCGACGAATTCATTCTGGATTTTGGGAACATGTCAGAATTTGACTTTGTGAACCTTTTTCTCAACTCTTGTACATGATGCAGATATGGGAGTATCTTGGAGTTCTTAGTTGCCTATTCCTCCCGTACCTGATGTATGAGTAGATCTGAATCTCCAATTATTAGCAGCTTTTAAATGTTCATGTCAATGGCCAATTTGAGCCCTAAGATGCAGGCTTCGTATTCGGCTAATTTGTTGGTGCAGGGGAACCTGAGCTTGGCGGACACCGGATAATGGTGACCAGTTTCTGATACCAAGACAGCTCCTATGCCAACTCCTTTGAAATTTGCTGCTCCATCGAAGAACGTTCTCCTACCATCATGGGACTCGGCAATATCTTCTCCTACGAATGATACTTCTTCATCAGGAATATACGTTTTCAAGGGTTCGTATTCTCCATCCACGGGATTCTCAGCGAGGTGATCTGCTAGGGCCTGTCCCTTGACCGCTTTCTGAGTTACGTAGACAATGTCGAATTCACTTAACTGGATTTGCCACTTGGCTAGCTTGCCAGTGGGCATGGGTTTCTGAAAGATGTACTTTAAAGAATCCATCCTTGATATGAGATATGTAGTATAGGCACAGAAGTAATGCCTTAGCTTCTGAGCCACCCAAGTCAAAGCACAACAGGTGCGTTCCAAGAGAGAATACCGGGCCTCATATGGAGTGAACTTCTTGCTGAGATATTAGATGGCATGTTCCTTCCTTCCTGTTTCATCATGTTGCCCCAGAACGCAACCGAAAGCTCCGTCCAACACCGTAAGGTAGAGTAATAAGGGTCTACCTGGCTCAGGCGGGACCAAGACTGGTGGTGTTTACAAGTACTCCCTGATTCTGTTGAAGGCCCTTTGACAGTCGTCGATCCATTTGGTAGCGGCGTCCTTCCTCAACATCTTAAAGATTGGCTCACAGATGACTGTGGACTGTGCTATGGACCGACTGATGTAGTTCAGCCTCCCGAAGAAACTCATCACGTCCTTTTTGCTCTTTGGCGGTGGTAGTTCTTGAATGGCTTTGACTTTTGATGGATCCACTTCTATTCCTCGGCGGCTCATAATAAACCCAAGCAGCTTCCCAGCAGGAACCCAAAATGAACACTTTGCGAGATTTAGCTTCAGGTTGTACCTCCGTAATCTATCGAAAAACTTCCTCAGATCTCTTATGTGGTCAGCGGCCTTCTTGGATTTGATGATAACGTCATCCACATATACCTCTATCTCCTTGTGTATCATGTCATGGAAAATGGTGGTCATGGCCCTCATGTAGGTGGCCCCTGCATTCTTCAGGCCGAATGGCATCATCTTGTAACAATACATTCCCCACGGCATAATGAAAGCCGTTTTCTCAGCATCTTCTCCATCCATCCAGATCTGATGGCAACCAGCGAAACAATCCACGAATGACTGCAGTTCATGCTTGGCGCAATTTTCAATCAGGATGTGTATATTTGGCAAGGGGAAGTCGTCTTTCGGACTGGCCCGATTGAGATCCCGGTAGTCAACACAGACTCTGACCTTCCTGTCCTTCTTTGGTACTGACACTATGTTGGCTAACCATGTCGGGTATTCTACTACCCTGAGAACCTTAGCTTTGACTTGTTTAGTGACTTCATCCATGATTTTCAAACTCATGTCAGGCTTGAACTTCCAGAGCTTCTGCTTTACCGGCGGACATGTTGGGTCAGTTGGCAGTTTATGGGCCACAATAGACGTACTTAGACCAGTCATATCGTCATATGACCAGGCGAATATGTCCTCATATTCTCTTAGAAATTCTGTGTATTCCTTCTTTTCTGATGGCTACAAATGAACGCTGATTCGTGTTTCCTTGACATTTTCTGCATCTCCCAGGTTAATAATTTCTGTCTCGTCCAGGTTGGACTTCGGTCTGTTCTCAAAGTTCTCTACTTCTTTGACGATTTCCTCTGGTATATCATCTTCCTCTGAATCAATGTCCATTTGTTGCGTTGTCTCATTGCATGTCACAGTCATTGGTTCATCAATATAAGTAATAGTAATGATGTATAAATGAAATAAATAAGAGAAAAATAATAATAAGTGTCGATTCATAAGAAAATTTGAAATGCTTTTGATAAATTTCATAATTGTTTTGAACATTGAAGATCTTATTGCGAGAACAAAAATGCGAATAGAAAATCGTCTAGTAAAAAAATTGTGCATGATGCTTATTTAGCCTTGCTACCCCGAGGCTCGCCAGGCTCTAGTGGTTCTGATAGACCAGTTATTGAGGCGCGCTTCTCTGCTCACGGCCTGTATGGAAGGGCCTTCCTCCCCGTCCTCCTCAAGGATAACACAGCAATCCATATCATTGTCTTCTAAAAACAAATTTTTCACTGCTGCGAGCGCCTCTTCTTCGTCCGTCCCATAGACGACGTCAGCCTGTTGGAAAGTCTGCTCTAAGTGCGGTATCGGTTGCTCCAGTGGGTAGAAAGGACCACGCCATGGAGGCGACCAGTTGTTGAACTCTTCCTAAGTGTATTCCTATCCCAGACCGAAAGTAGTGCCATGCTTCTTGAGCTTTATGGGTTTAGCAATCCCCTGGAGGTTCTTGCCAAGCCCCTTGCCAGGTTCGTACCCACTCCAGTTGAATATACTCTCGATCTTGTTGTCCCACCATTTATCTTTGTCAACAGCATTGACTCGCTCGATGTGGTGGTAGGTTTCCCCACCTAACTTCCTTCTTCCCCATATTGCCGGAATGGTCTGACGACTGTATATAGGATTGCTGCCATCACCGTGAATGATCACTTCCTGGTGATTCTATTCAAATTTCATGGCCTGATGCAACGTCGAAGCCACAGCGCCTAATGAATGAATCCAAGGGCGTCCTAACAGCAGGTTGTAGGATGCGGGCACATCTATTACTTGGAACTCAACATCGAACCAGGTTGGTCCCATCTGAAGACACAGGCTGATTTCATCGATGGTGGCCCTCTGGGATCCATCAAAAGCTTTTACGTTGATTGCTCCCTCTTTTACCTCATGCAAACCTTTGCCCAACTTCTTGAGCGTTACCAGAGGACAGATGTTAAGGTTGGAACCCCCGTCGACCAGGATCCTAGTGATGAAGTAGTCTTCACATTGCACGGTGATATGTAATGCTTTGTTATGACCCAGCCCTTCAGGCGGCAGCTCGTCCTCATAGAAAGTGATTTTGTGGCTTTCTAACACTTGTCCGACCATATTGGCCATTTTTCCGCCAGCTGTGAGCACGTGATTTTTGCCTCGCATGAATTACTCCTACAGAATTCCCAAAATTAGGATTTTTCTTTTAATTATTTGCTTCTTTAGGAATTAATTGCATAATTTTCGTGTTTGTTTGNCAACAACAACTGGGGTGGAAACAACAATCAGGGTGGTTGGAACAATAGCAATCAGGGAAATCGGGGGCAAGGCTTTCAAAGGCCCCCGATGTATCAAAAACCGAACAATCCACCCCCATTTCCATCCCAAGGTCCTAGTTCATCTAACAATGACATGGGGAGAATCGAGATGATGTTTGAACAGATGATGTAAAAGAATGCTGACTCCGATGCTCAGTTGGCATCCCATAATACCTCAATCAGAAACTTGGAGGTTCAACTAGGCCAAATCTCACAATCCTTGAATACTCGCCCTAAGGGGGCTCTACCTAGTGATAAGGTAGTCAACCCGAAGGGTGGGAACAATACCGGGCATGCAATGGAGGTAACTACAAGTAGTGGACGAGGCGGTGATGTGAATGCCTCCAAATAAAAGGAAATTTTGAGTGATGAAGTTGAGTTGCAAGAGGATGAGATCCCTTTGGTGGTTGAGAATGTGATTGATGAGAACTTGGATGAAGAAGTGAGGATTGATATCAAAGATATCGAGGTGGAAACTCAGAATGACGTGAACCCGTCTAGGGAACATGTAATAGACATGCCAGAAACGGTTGTGCCTAAATCCAAGGCTCCTTTGCCAAGGCCACCTCCACCTTATCCTCAAAGGCTCGCGAAGCAGAAAAATGAGAACCAGTTTAAGAAATTTATTGACATGATGAAGAGCTTATCCATTAATGTGCCTTTGGTGGAGGTTTTAGAGCAAGTGCCGGATTACGCTAAATTCATGAAAGACTTGGTGACAAATAAAAGATCCATGGATTGTGAAACTATCAAGATGACCCACCAAGTTAGTGCAATAGTGCATTCAATGGCTCCAAAGCTAGAAGATCCCGGTGCTTTCACCATTCCTTGCACCATTGGGAGTGCAGACTTTGCAAAAGCTCTATGTGATTTGGGGGCAAGTATCAACTTGATGCCCTACTCAGTTTTCAAGACTTTGGGTATTGGACAACCGAGGCCGACTTCCATGAGATTGCAAATGGCGGATAGATCAATGAAGAGGCCATTGGCTATAATTGATGATGCTCTTGTCCGGGTGGAAAAATTTATCTTGTCAGCTGATTTTGTGATTCTCGACTGTGAGGTCGATTTTGAGGTGCCTATAATCTTAGGAAGACCTTTCCTTTCTACTGGGAAGGCATTAGTTGATGTGGAAGCAGGGGAACTCACTTTCTGGGTGGGTGATAAAAAAGTGGTCTTTCATGTGTGTAAGTCAATGAAGCAGCCCAACTGTACTGAAGTGTGCTCATTCGTGGATCTTGTCAAGTCAGTGATAATTGATGATACTAGTGCAATGATCAATGCGAGCACGTGATTTTTGCCTCGCATGAATTACTCCTACAGAATTCCCAAAATTAGGATTTTTCTTTTAATTATTTGCTTCTTTAGGAATTAATTGCATAATTTTCGTGTTTGTTTGCATTTTTGTGTGCATTTTTAATTTAAATAATTCATGAAAAATACCAAAATATGTTGCATTTGCATTTAGGGCTTTATTTTATATTTTTAGATTTATTAGTTAATTAATGTTACAAAAATTGAAAGAAAATCACAAAAAATAACTCTTGTTGCATTTTACTTTTAATTTTTCGAATTTATCATAGTTTTTCTTTTAATTTAGGACATAATTAATTTTTGACAAAGCAATTAGTTTAGTCTTGAAATTAAATCAGGTCTTTTTATTTTAATTTTGTTTTTTCATAACAAATTTGAAAATGAAAAACAAAAAAAAAAAGGAAAGAAAATGAAGAGAATTAGAGGTCTTAATAAAAGACCCAACTCTGGGCCAGCCCAAATCAAAGAAACCATCAAATACCCGTTCAAAATAACCCAAATACCCGGCCCAAATCCACTGAAAATCGGTCCAGTTCCCCCTTGACTCCAAACGACCCCGTTTTGACCTATTTAATCTCAACCGTCGAGGTTTGTAGATCGGAAGGTGGGGAAGCTGGGATCTTTAAGTATAAAAGTGTCTGAACGTCCCCCCCCCCTACCCCCTCACTCGTCTCTCACCTTCTTCAGTTCAGAGACCACCCTGCAAAAACCCTAGCCACCCAGAAATTCCCTCACCACCGGTGGCGGTGCCACCACAAACCGACCTCAAACTAACACCAAATATTCTCCTCAACTCCCTCTGTCCAAATCCCTGATCACCTCCCCTCGAATCCCGGTGAAACCCTTCGAATTTGAAATCAAAAGGTGGAACCCTAGCGCTGCCCTAACATTCTCTGGTGGCGGCGCCACCACCAAAATCACACCCCTAAACCCCCACCACCTTCTCTCCACCAATTTCCACTCCCTTTCTCTCGCATCCTCATCAAATAGTTCGACTTTTAAAATTAGAGAAAAGCCCTAATTCCCAAAAGGTCTCAAGTTCGGTGCTGCTTGAAGATTTGGGTCAATTTCGTTTTTATTCGTGTGTTCTTATTAAGAACACACGATTAGTATTGTAAGAGGCCAGAAAATCCAAAGAATTGGAAGTTTCGATTCCTTCCTTCATGCATTGAGATCTCCGTAGATATCTCTTCTTTCCTGTTTCTTTTGTGAGTTTATATTCTTCTATACTTTTTCTTTTTGTTTTACCTTCCATGGTCATCTGCTTCTTCACTTTCTTTTGAACCTTTTAGCCTTCCAATTTCAGAATGTCATTCACACGCATGATAGTTTTAGAAGCTTTCTTTTCTTTTCTTTAATTAGTTTAAGCAGTTTGTTAGCAATTTAGTTGCAATTTCATTAAGTGTTAGTTGCATTTCCAGAATTGCTTGAATTGCCTCTCTTTCTTTATTTTGTTTTCATTCGTTAGTTTGATGTTGTTTGGGTTCGAGTCTCATACCTTGAAGTTTCGGGCTTGGGCTGGACTCCTAAATGGGTCAGCCTAGGGTCAACTTGACCCACAATCTGTCTAGGGTTCAAGGGTAAAAAAAGGGAAGCTAAGGGGTAATTGGGGTAATGTACTGAGAGAATCTGTCCCTAACTGCCTTAGGAAGCTTCCTAGAAAGCTGAAAATAGCCTTGCTAAGATACCAAGTCAGAAAATGAGGGATTAATTAGCAAAAAGGAAAATTTGAAAAGGACTAAAATGAAATAACTAAACCCTTAAGTCTGCCCTAGTAGCTTGCCTATAAAGGCATTGCTACATGCAGCTCAAGTCAGATTTTAAAAAGAGCTAAAAAATCCAAAAGTAGCAAAACGGCTGAGAAATAGCTAGAAGAACACTGTTCCATTAAAAATTGGTTGATCCTTGAAGCTCTCATTTCTGAAATCATTTCTGGATAACCGGTGGTTAAAAATGACTTGATTTTGGTTGATGTTGAAGATCTTTTGGTTCAATTTTGGTTGTCTTTTTATTACTGAACATCCTTGGGATTTATGCTGGTTCGAAGTTGCTTCAAAGCTGGTTTTTCCTTGTTTATTTCTGGGCTAATACCATTGATGTGTTGCCGCTGCTTTTTCTTCTGCTGAACCTCATCTTTGTTTCCATTATTCCAGGTACATGTTCATGCACCTTACTTAATGTAAAAGTTGGACTTGGGAATTGAAAATGGAAATCAAGAGTTGTGATTGTTAGCCTTAGCATCTGTGTTCATAGTTAGCTTTTTGTTTTTTTTTGATTACTTTCGATTCCTGTCTTTTGTTTATAAATATGTAACTAGAAAATCTGATATTCAGTACATCATATGCTGGTTGCTAAGTTGATTGAAGCCCTTGACATGTAGTTATTGTGTGTTCCTCATCTTTGTCTAAGATCTGGGTTCAAACTGTATAAGCATGGCATTGATTTAGGCTGTTCTGAACTCTTGAATATGTATTAGATAAGTTATAGAGTCTGTTGTACTAAGGGCCTCATATGCAAGTTAGGGTGAAGGACAATACTATAGTGTATAAACTTGGCTCATATGCATGACTGCTCGTTTACACCAGGAATCCGGACATGCTTCCTGGTTTTCTTTAAGATCAAGTTTTAAAATTGATTTTAGGCTTCGCTTATTTTTATGTTCAGAACCTGAATTTTATATCTTAATCTTCCATCCTCTGTTTTAAAAATGCAAGAGAGGCATTCACGGTCTTGAGAACTAGGACTCAAATAATGAGTTTGTGGTTCGGGCAAGTTACCAAAATTAGTTGATCAATGCAATGTTGCACTCGTTTGCTGTTGTCAAGGTGTTGTAAGTTTAATTTAGCATGGTTTGATTTCTTGTAAAATCTTAGTCCATAATGCTATATGATCACTCCTGTTAAAATAGTTGAATCAGAAGTTCAAGTTGAAGTTTGTATGTTCTCATGCCTTGCAGGGACTCGATCCTGGGTCCCAGCCTCAGTTTTGCATCCAAACAGGGCTCTCCTTTGGGTTTCATCTTGGGCCGTCAGTGGTGACAACGGCGTTCGAAGCCATTTCAATTGTTGGATTCATTGGGGTCCAAACTCAGAATTAGCCCTGAAGTGGATTTTCGGGTCCAATGACTTTTAATTCAATGATCATTAATTGGGTAGCATGCCAGAATGTTTGATTAAAAATAGGTAGAAATTCCTCGGGCCTTCGTTAATTAATTAATTAAGCTCATTTAAATTAGATTGGGAGGTGAGCTATACTAGATAAGACATAGTTTATGGCCCTCCGAGCTTTTAGCTTGAATACCCTTTAAAAATGGAATTGAGATGCGCCGCGCCAAATAAAGTCTCAAATGCGTGGCCCTCGTTTAATCATTTTTTTTAAAATCTTTAGAATTCGAGGCGTGCCATTTAGCGAATTTCCATGGCCCTCGCAAAGTTAACAACGCGTAGTTGCTTTAGGCACGCTATTTTAATAATGTTACTTTCCAATATTCCTAAAATGAATAAAGCGGTTAAGGTTTAAAATTGCACCATAGGTTAAAATATGTTTTAAAATCAGATAATAGGCCAATTATGATAGTTTAAGTGACCGTGCTAGAACCACGGAATCCGGGGGTACCTAACACCTTCCCTTGGGTTAACAAAATTCCTTATTCAGAATTTCTGGCTCGCAGACTCCAAAAGGAAATTCAAAATTTTCCTCGATGTGGGATTCAAAATAAACTGGTGACTTGGTACACCAAATAAACTATCCCAAGTGGCGACTCTGAATTGAATAAATAATCCCATTTCGAATAACGTCACTTAAATTGGAAAAACTCTCTTATACACTGCACTCCGTGGTGGTGTGTAAAAAAGGAGGTGTGACAGCTCTGGCGACTCTGCTGGGGATCCAAACCCAGAACTTTGGTTCAGGGTTTAAGAATTCGAGCTTAGAATAAATTGTTATATTTGGCTTTATTTATTATCTGATTTTGTTACATGTTTGGGCCTAATGTGCTAACTGTTGCTTTTACCACTTTGATATTATCTGAACTGTATAGATAAACTGCTACGAAACCCCTCTCTTCTCTCTCCTGAGGAGTGCACGCTGGTCGTGACTTCTTTCTGTTAGTGTCATATCCTAAATAGAACGAGGTTCGAACAACTTGCAAAGCCGGATGATCTTTTGGTTACTGGTACGCAGCCCCCCTCGGCTCGAGTTGTCCGCTCGGGTAAGCCAGTTCTAGAACAAATAAACCCAGGTTTCAAACCTAGTATAACAAGACCTCATGCCGGATCCCTAGTAGGAATGTTTGTTTGCATCATGTGCATTTTGACTTTGGAGACTCAACACAGGGGTTGGGTCTGTCTAGGACAGGTGTACCCGAAATGAAAAGACCATCCTGATGCATCCTACTTGCTACTTGTGCATTCATTTGCTTCGGATTTGCGTGTTGACCGGCTTATCAAATAATAGGGGAAAAGTTGAGAAGAGGAAAGTCAATGTGAGGGCTGAGAGAGATAATCGCCTGTTTTTGAAAAACCAATGTCCAAAATATGCTGAAACTCTGCCGAAATTTTGAAGAAAAAAAAAAGAAAGAAAAATTTTGTTTTTGGTTTTTATTTTCGTCAAATGTGACCGAACTACGCGGGTCTGATTCTCACCGGATGTGAGATACGTAGGCAAACCTCATCGGTTCCGACCCCAATTTTAAAAAAAAAATCAAAAAAAATATTTTCCTTTAGTTCCTTCTTTAAAAATCTTTCCTTAGAAAATTAAAAAAAAGAAGTTTTTTAAACTCAAAAATGGTTTCCTTCTTTTTAATGTTTTTCATACGAAAAAGAAAAATCAATAAAAATCAAAATCCAAAATACGGGTTTCCTTCATTTTGAAGTTTTTTCCAAAAAATCCAAAAAAAAAAAAAAATCAGAAACAAAAATCAAAAAAAAAAAAAATACTCCTTAGATGTCTTTCTTTCATAAATGTCAATAAAAAAAAGATTTTGAAAAATTGAAGTCCAAAATGTTTTTGCTTTTCTTTAGAAGTACTTTTGTAAATAAATAAAAAGCTCAGAAATTCAAAATATTTTTCCAAAAAGAAAAAAAAAGTCCCTTTTTCAAATATTAAGAGGAAACTTCCAAAATCCAAAAATATTTTCTTTCTTCTTTAGAAAAAGAGAAAACAAATGAAAATTCAAAAAAAAAAGATATATTTTCTTTTACTTTTGAAATTTCCAAAGTTCCAATCAAAAGAAAAGGTGTTATAAATATATTATATTATGGATGTTCATACTCCGTTGTAAATAAGCTTCCTGAAGAAGGTTATCCATATGGGGCTCCGCCGTAAATATGTTTATCTATTTAGTACTCTATTGGAAATAAGCCTCCTGAAGAAGCTTATCACTTCGGTACCCGGTTGTGGATAAATATTACTTCCGATAGAAGATTATCCATACCGGGTATAATAAGCTTATCCTTTCGATACTCCGTTATGGATAAACACTACCCCCGGTAGAAGATTATCCATACCGGGTATAATGAGCTTATCATTTCAGTACTCCGTTATGGATAAACATTACTCTTAGTATAAGATTATCCATATCTGGTATAGTAGCAGCTTACACACCAGCTTGTAGTAGCTTACACAACAGCTTGTAGTAGCAGCTTACAAAGCAGCTTATAGTAGCTTACACAGCAGGTTGTAGTAGCAGCTTACACAGCAGCTTGCAGTAGCAGCTTACACAACAGCTTCCTTTCTTCTATAAATAGAAGAGTTTTCAGTTCATTATGTACATCAGTTTGAATTCGAATTGCATATAGCAACACTTATATGCATCAGACCAACAATATATGATAAGTCCTCCCCTCATAATTGGTTTAGGATCAGAAACCAAATATTTTACTATCTTTTGATGTGTGGTATATGATTAATTTCTCTACCACAATGCACAAAGATATGTTTCCCAAAGAAGATTGGGGATATATGTTAGTTTTTTAACATTTGGGGAATGGAATAAACAATTGAAAAATATGCTATATGAATCGAATTATCATTAATATGATCCTCACTTAGAAGATAATTCAAGACAAATGCCAGAAGCATTTGCTGATCCAAAATCAAATATCATATTTCAGCTGCAAATGCTCCTATTAAAATTTAAAGTCCCTGAAGGATAAAGTTTATTGCACGCATGAAGCGTAGTAAATCGATCGGTTCCAAAGGTAAAAATCCTTGAAAAATGATAGGAGCAAATGATCAAAATGATCATAATGAGGAGGAAATGAACTCTAGAAGAGCCCACGACATAACATTTCATGAAACTCCAGAAGAAGTTCAGGTACCTGAAAATAAAGAAAGTGATGAGATCTTAACAAGTTATGTCGCTCAGGAACCGATACAAAATGATCGTACGACGATATATTTAGATACGAATATTAGTGACACAATACTGTGAAATATTAGTGAGGATCG